>NC_092167.1:15753864-16031364 GCF_045791955.1 Oncorhynchus clarkii lewisi | reverse complement strand
GTCATCAACACCAAAATGGATCCAATGTCATCTAGATTGGATGTTCAAGGAAATGAAAACAGACATCCCAGGATGTTGACTTCAAGACAAACATCTTGAGCACCAACAAGGAAGCAAAACAAACCTGTAGGACATTCTATAATGCCCTTCATCTTGAGGTGCTCTCAGCTTTTTCCCTATATGGACTGTTGACCTCCTGCATTTACTCTTTAGCTGAAGGACATTCCACTGTGTCCTTGTAGGAGTTCACAAACAAAACATTTCAAAACTGTGTATATGTGAGCAGGGAGAGTGTCTGCCTGCGTGCTCGTGTGCATGGGTGTACATGTACGTGTGTGTGTGTGTGTGTGTGTGTGTGTGTGTATCTCTGTGTGTGTAAACAGGAGGTTCAGGGAGAGAAGCTGCAGTGTCAGAGGAGAGACTGCTGTACAATTGATACCTGGAACACCTTGACTAGAGGAGACACTTCTCTTTGGAGGGAGACAGGGAAGTGTGTGTGTCTGCCTGTGTTCTGAGTAACTGCTCATTAATGAACAGCGTGTAAGAACGTCTGTGTGTGTGTGTGTCTTTGTGTGTGTGTGTGTGTGTGTGTGTGTGTGTGTGTGTGTTTGTACATACACATGTATGTGGTTAGTGGTTTGTGATTGCTGCCCAGTCTCTTGCAGTAGTCCTGTGAAGTGTGCTGACATTTGTGCTGACATGTGTGAAAGGTTAGTGTACACATTAGACAGGAGCAGAGGGCATATTACCCTCACACACTCTTCTCCCCTGTGAATTATTACATGTGGATTATTATGTGGATTATAATTACTGGACATTTTTGTAGGGGTTGAGACGTTTTGCATCTTTTAAAAGCCTTTCTAAAACTCAAATACACTTCAAGTTTGCATTTCTTTGCAGGAAAATTCTAAGCAACAAAAGAGTGATCAAATCAAGATCCTACATCTATCGTACTCTACCTCCCCATTCCCCTATGTTCCTTTCTTCTACTTCCCTCTCTTACTCCATCTCTTCTCATCACTATCTTCTCCTCTCCTCAGCCTCCCTATTTTACTTTGCCTCCCCATCCCTCTCTTCTAACTTCCACTCCTCTCTTCTCTTCTCCATGTCCCTCTCTTACTGTCCTCATCTCCCTCCCTTCTCCCCTCTTATCCCCATCCCTCTCTTACTGTCCTCATCTCCCTCCCTTCTCCCCTCTTCTCCCCATCCCTGTCTTACTGTCCTCATCTCCCTCCCTTCTCCCCATCCCTCTCTCCTATCCAGAGTATGTTACTTGGCGAGGTATTGGGTTTCTTTATGATTAGTGATAGGCTCTTATTGCAAATCTATAAGTCATCACTCACATTCACACACATGATGATTTATCTCAGTGACTCAGAACATAACCAGTTAACTTGTCTTGTCTTGCTTCCCATGTATAATGTTTCTGATGAGCTATAGGTAATGTTCCTTTGTTCTGTTTTTGTACATCTTAGGAGTTTTCTATATGAAAACCAGTGGAGGCAGGTAGTCTAGCGGTTAAGAGTGTTGGGCCAGTAACCGAAAGGCCGCTGGTTTGACTCCCGAGCCGATTAGGTGAAAAATCTGTCGATGTGCCATTGAGCAAAACCCTAATTGCTCCAGTAAGTCCCTCTGGATAAGAGCATCTGCTTGCTAAATGACCAAGTTGTCAAATGTTCTCCCTATAAGAAGAGAGTGAAAACATTGAATTGGAAGGTTTTGGGCTGGAGTGGTTTGGAAGGTTTAGGGTTGGAGTGGTTTGGAAGGTTTAGGGTGGGAGTGGTTTGGAAGGCTTAGGGTTGGAGTGGTTTGGAAGGTTTAGGGTTGGAAGGTTTAGGGTTGGAGTGGTTTGGAAGGTTTAGGGTTGGAGTGGTTTGGAAGGTTTAGGTTTGGAGTGGTTTAGAAGGTTTAGGGTTGGAAGGTTTAGGGTTGGAGTGGTTTGGAAGGTTTAGGGTTGGAGTGGTTTGGAAAGTTTAGGTTTGGAAGGTTTAGGGTTGGAAGGTTTAGGATTGGAGTGGTTTGGAAGGTTTAGGGTTGGAGTGGTTTTGAAGGTTTAGGGTTGGAGTGGTTTGGAAGGTTTAGGTTTGGAAGGTTTAGGGTTGGAGTGGTTTGCAAGGTTTAGGATTGGAAGGTTTAGGGTTGGAGTGGTCCTCTCGCTGCGCTTTGGTCCTCACCTCATTCCAACGACGATCATGACAGAATCACCCACCACCAAAGGACCAAGCAGCGTGGTAACGGGCAGCAGCAATCTCCAGAATCCTAGATATGGGAGGAGATCTTGGATGGCAAGGGACCCTGGGTACAGCCGGGAGAATATCGCTGTCCCAAGGCAGAGCTGGAGGCAGCGAAAGCCGAGAGGCGGTGGTATGAGGAGGCAGCACGGCAGCGCGGCTGGGACGAGAGGCAGCCCCAAAAATATATTGGGAGGAGGCACACGGGGAGTGTGGCTAAGTCAGGTAGGAGACCTGTGTCAACTCCTCGTGCTTACCGTGGAGAGAGATGGACCGGGCAGGCACCGTGTTATGCCTTGAGGCGCACGGTGTCCCCGGTGCGCAGGCATAGCCCGGTGCGTTACATAGCAGCGCCTCGTATCGGCCGTGCTAGAGTGGGCATCGAGCCAGGTGCCATGAAGCCGGCTCAGCGCATCTGGTCTCCAGTGCATCTCCTCGGGCCGGGGTACATGGCACCAGCCTTGCGCAAGGTGTCCCCGGTTCGCCAGCACAGCCCAGTGCAGTCGATTCCACCTCGCCGCACTGGCCTGGCTACGGGGAGCATCCAGCCAGGTAGGGTTGTACAGGCTCGGTGCTCGAGACCTCCAGTGCGCCTCCACGGTCCGGTCTATCCGGTGCCTTCTCCACGCACCAGGCCTCCGGTGGCAGCCCCCCGCACCAGGCTGTCTCTCCATCTCCTCCCTACAGGTGCTCCCACCTGCTCAGCACTGCCAGAGTCTCCCATCTGTCCTGAGCTGCCAGAGTCTCCCATCTGTCCTGAGCTTCCAGAGCCGCCCGTCTGTCCTGAGCTGCCAGAGCCGCCCGTCTGTCCTGAGCTGCCACAGCCGCCCGTCAGTCAGGAGCTGCCAGAGCCGCCCGTCAGTCAGGAGCTGCCAGAGCCGCCTGCCAGTCAGGAGCTGCCAGAGCCGCCCGTCAGTCAGGAGCTGCCAGAGCCGCCCGTCAGTCAGGAGCTGCCAGAGCCGCCCGTCAGTCAAGAGCTGCCAGAGCCGCCCGTGAGTCAGGAGCTGCCAGAGCCGCCCGTCAGTCAGGAGCTGCCAGAGCCGCCCGTCAATCAGGAGCTGCCAGAGCCGTTCGTTACTCTGGTGCTACCGGAATCGCCCGTCACTCCGGAGCTGCCGGAGTCTCCCGCCTGTCCGGTGCTGCCGGAATCTCCCGTCCATTCTGGACCCGTGGATAGGGTCCCCAGTCCGGGGTCGCCGCTCTAAAGAGGCCACGGAGGCAGGTTAGGAGGCGGAAAAAGACTATGGTGGAGTGGGGTCCACGTCCCGCGCCAGAGCCGCCACCGCGGACAGACACCCACCCAGACCCTCCCCTATAGGTTCAGGCTGTGCGGCCGGAGTCCGCACCTTTGGGGGGGGGTACTGTCACATTCTGACCTTAGTTCTTTTGTTAGGTCTTTGTTTTAGTATGGTCAGGGCGTGAGTTGGGGTTCCTTTTTCTATGTTGTGTTTTGCGTTTGGCCTGGTATGGTTCCCAATCAAATCAAATCAAAATCAAATCAAATTCAAACCAACGAGTAATCTAGCTAACAATTCCAAAACTACTACCTTATACACACAAGTGTAAAGGGATAAAGAATATGTCATAAAGATATATGAATGAGTGATGGTACAGAGCGGCATAGGCAAGATGCAGTAGATGGTATCGAGTACAGTATATACATATGAGATGAGTATGTAAACAAAGTGGCATAGTTTAAAGTGGATAGTGATACATATATTACATAAAGATGCAGTAGATGATATAGAGTACAGTATATACGTATACATATGAGATAAATAATGTAGGGTATGTAAACATTATATTAAGTAGCATTGTTTAAAGTGGCTAGTGATATATTTTACATCAATTCCCATGAATTCCCATTATTAAAGTGGCTGGAGTTGAGTCAGTGTGTTGGCAGCAGCCACTCAATGTTAGAGGCAGGTGTCGTTAGTTGTCTCTGTTTGAGAATCATACTTAGCCTTTTCCCACTTGTGTTTCGTGGGTGATTATTTTCTGTTATGTGTAATGTCACCTTTCAGAACTGTTTCGTTTCTCCTTTGTTATTTTGTTTAGTGTTCTCGGTTTAATAAATATATGATGAACACTTACCACGCTGCCCTTCGGTCCTCACCTCATTCCAACGACGGTTGGAGTGGTTTGGAAGGTTTAGGGTTGGAGTGGTTTGGAAGGTTTAGGGTTGGAGTGGTTTGGAAGGTTTAGGGTTGGAGGTTTAGGGTTGGAGTGGTTTGGAAGGTTTAGGGTTGGAGTGGTTTGGAACGTTTAGGGTTGGAGGTTTAGGGTTGGAGTGGCTTGGAAGGTTTAGGGTTGGAGTGGTTTGGAAGGTTTAGGGTTGGAAGGTTTGGAAGGTTTAGGGTTGGAAGGTTTAGGGTTGAAGTGGTTTGGAAGGTTTAGGGTTGGAGTGGCTTGGAAGGTTTAGGGTTGGAGTGGTTTGGAAGGTTTAGGGTTGGAAGGTTTAGGGTTGGAGTGGTTTGAAAGGTTTAGGGTTGGAGTGGTTTGGAAGGTTTAGGGTTGGAAGGTTTAGGGTTGAAGTGGTTTGGAAGGTTTAGGGTTGGAGTGGCTTGGAAGGTTTAAGGTTGGAGTGGTTTGGAAGGTTTAGGTTTGGAAGGTTTAGGGTTGGATGGAGTGGCTTGGAAGGTTTGTGTGCATTTATTCTACAGGCTCCCGTAAGAACCCTCTGCTACTCTCTCTGTAACAATATATCTATTCTACTCAGGGAAGACCAGCCCTGGATAGACCCTCCAGAAATAATGTCTCCACCAAGCTAATTACATTGAGTGTTTGTGGCGGCATCCCTCCTCCCTCTCTCATCTCCTCATACCACTTTCCTCTCCTGTTGTACATGGTCATTAAATTAGCCTGGGTTATCGCCATGGTGAGCCTGAGGGATGCTTGGGGCATCGCCGTGGAAACCCCCCATACTATCCCCGGGTGCTCCATCTCTCCCCAAAATATGGAGGGAACGAGACAGACACATTAGGGCAGGGAAAGTTTCCCAACTCGATATAGAGTTGGAAAGTTCAGGCATGCAATGCTCGTCTGTGAGAGTGATTGGTAGCAAGTTTGCATGGCGGCACCAGGGGTGAAGAGGTCATCTGCAAGTCAAAACATTCACTACCAACTATGATACTGCGGGTTCAATCCAACCGGGGATTGAACCCGGGACCTTACCCAACACTTTAACCGTTACACCAATAGATTCCAAGTTGTTTAATGTGGGATACGTTGGCTTTTATACTAACAAAAAATCAGGCCGAAGCGAGATGGATATATTCCAACCAAATCACTGGATAACCAATAGGATGGCTGTATTGTGATGCCAATGAATCATGGTCGTACACTAAGATCTATTACGAAACCAAAGAGACACATCAAAACCAAAAAAAGTCAACAAATCCCCAATGAAGTGCTTTCCCTTTGCACTAAATCCAATGGACCAATGGGTCTGTGTTAATCAAGTCTGGTCACGAAAGTGCAGTAAAACAAAGATTTAAGAGATTTATTATAGTCTTGTGTTTGAAGCACACAGCGTGTTATATATGCAGGATTATACTGAAGCCCTTCATAGTTCCCCATGAAACATGCCATGGAGCAGCTTATGAGAGGGGAATCAGATCTCTTATGCCCAAATCTGCCCTCCCTGCTGCTTCTGAGAGTCACACACAGTCACGATAGCGAGGGCAAGAGAAGAGGAGAGAGAGAGAGAGAGGCAGACAGGCAAAGACCGAAACCATTCCAAATACTCAACAGATCTGTCCCTATGTCTTTGGCCTTATCTCTTAGGCCTGTGTACAGTGGAGAGGTATAAGAGGAGCAGAAGGATACAGAGCAGACCTGTCTCTGTGGTCTGACTCCTGGGCCGTTGACCCGCCCATCCCCCAGACAGGCAGATCATGAGCAATCTGCCATGCGATTCAATTTGCAATGGCTATCTCTGCCACCCCAAACATCTCTTACCCTCTCTAACTCTCCTATCCCCCCTTACCCCCATAGGCCGTCCATCTCAGCACACCACAGCAAGCAACCAAGCCCTGAATCTGGGCTTTGCTCCAATTCTCTCTCTCTCTCTCTCTCTCTCTCTCTCTCTCTCTCTCTCTCTCTCTCTCTCTCTCTCTCTCTCTCTCTCTCTCTCTCTCTCTCTCTCTCTCTCTCTCTCTCTCTCTCTCTCTCTCTCTCTCTCTCTCTCTCTCTCTCTCTCTATAGGCTGTGGGTGAATCCATCCACCTGCCCCTACCTCTCTTTTCCTCTCCTCCGCTATCCCCCCTCTTCCTCCCACTTTCCTCTCCTCCCTATCTACTCTCTTCCATGCTCCAGCTAGCTCTACAGTCTGTGGCTAGCTGATACACAGGCCCATTCATTTCCTCTCTCTGATTCAGAAAGCCCACCAGCCAAGCCTGTGTGTGTGTGTTTAACTCAGTTCACTGACTGTCTACATATTCATAGTGTATAAAGAGGCGTACAACACAAAAAGCCTGGCACAGACTGTCTGTGTGTGTTTCTGTTTGGTCACACAGTTGAATAGAGGTCATATTAGAAGTTGAGTGCTTTGAAGGGATTGTACACCGTACACAGGGATAGCTAAAGTGTTTAGGCCCAGGAGAGTGGTGCGGAAAAGGGCTGAACTGGCAGGAGGGACAGGGGCTTTGGAGAGAAGGGCTGGAGCTTTTAAGATGCAAATGTTCTTTTCAAGATTCTCCTCTCATCTGAGAGGGGAGAGGAGAGGAGAGGAGGGGAGGGGAGGGGAGTGGAGGGGAGGGGCGGAGGGGAGGGGAGCGGAACACTGGCAGCTGGAGTGGTGTGTCACACCGAAGAAATGGCTTTTCAAAAAGAACCGTGAGACAAACCGCAACGTTAACAACACAAAAATGATATTAATGTCAACTGATAAGGCATACTATGGGAGGTTGAAGACAGTACGGAGACACTGTACACGTTTACATAAATGTACAGTATGTGTGTATGTACTGTGTGTGTGTGTGCGCGCGTGTGTGCATGTGCATTCGTGCACGTGTGTGCGTGAATGCATGTATGTGTGTGTGTCTGTCTGAGAAAGATATTCCACATCTTACTCAGTTAGGGCCAGCGTACTGCACTGAGCAGTGTGTATGTGTGTGTGTGTGTGTGTGTGTGTGTGTGTGTGTGTGTGTGTGTGTGTGTGTGTGTGTGTGTGTGTGTGTGTGTGTGTGTGTTGCTTGTGTGTGTGTGTGTGTGTGTGCACTCGTGCGTGCGTGCGCATGTGTATCTAAGAGAGATACTGGGTGCTTCGTTCCAGTGTTTGAGCCTGAACACACACCGTAGCCACCTCTGCTTCACACACAGTTAGAGACACTGTCTGTGTGTGAGAGATAATGGGTACAGTTTGACTTGGTACTAGGTAGAGGCTTAAGGAAACATCGCCCGGCACTAACCCAGCAAGCAAGGGAAGAGAGCTCTCTTGTTCCCTTTGGAAGGACCTGTCTCAATGCACTAGAGAGTCTCATTTCCTTGTCTCCTAAATCCTTAGTGGAGGTATTGGTTGAGTAGGAAAAACATGTATCAGTGCACCGGAGAGTCTCCTTTCCTTGTCTCCTTAACCCTTAGAGGAAGTGGTTATGCTAGTGTGGAGGGCACCTGTGGATTTCTGTCAGTGATATCCCTCTTGGCTGCCCCAAATAAAAAAAATACTACAGTATACTATAGAATACTATAGTACTTACTAAAGAATTCTGTAGTAAACTGTATTATACTGTAGAATACTATACTTACTATAGCATTTTGGAGTATACTGAATACTATAGTAAATACTAAAGTATTATCCACACACATTTTACTATTTACAAACACTGTAGTAAATACTACAGAAATGTCAGCAAAATGTCAGCAAAAACACTACATTTTTAACTATAGTAAATACTACAGTATTTCATTGGCATATAGCCTGCCCATTTTGTACAACCTGCAAATAAGAAACCTGCATGCCAAGTATAGACCATATATTGTGTTCCTTACAGGTTATAGAAAAGAGCACCTTGGATCTCTGCTTTCAGAACCCAGTCCTATAGGTTATGGAACATTTTCTCTTAGTGTTTCTCTAATACGTTTCCTCAAGGAGAAAGCCCCCCCACCTCTATGTCAAAGATAATAAAACAAAAACACGAGTAAATTGTACTGTAATGTCCCCAAAAACACTACAGTAAATACTACAGTAATGTCCCCAAAAACACTACAGTAAATACTACAGTATACTACAGTCCGCAAAAACAATACAGTAATTACTATAGTATATACTACTCTTTTTTTAATACAGTATTTTTACTATAGTAAACTGTAGAGCATGAGAGAGTCAGAGAGAGTGCATGAGAGAGTGAGAGAGAGAGAATCAACCTGCCCTCACCCCCCAAAATGTTAAATTACTGTAGGCAGCCTACGGGGCTGAATCTGGCACTAACTCTGCCTCTGTACTTCTGTATCAGTGTCTTTGTACCAAAGACTAACACAGAGGAAGAAAAACTCTGAAAGCCACCGACGACACCCTGAGCATTTTCCTAGTGACAATGAGTAAACAGACTGCTTAACCTCACCGACAGTGTAGTGTGTGTGTTTGACTCATTCTTGTTCCTTGGTGTTTATGTTAAATGACGCAGTGCGGGTGTGGGGCGCTAGCGTTGTGTTTGCCAGCCGGGTCTATTTGACTGATACGGACCCTGGGAAAGAACGGAGAGCGTTATGGCCGATCCCATCCCACCCAGGCCTGGCCCAGTTTGGCTGGGGAGGCACAGAGCTGTGATAGCAGCAACAAATGAATGAGGCTGATTTAAATCACATATACTGTATTCTCCCCAGTCAAAGCGCTAACAGCTAGCCGTTAGCAAAGAGAGGAGATACATACTGTAGAGATTTAGGGGAACTCTATTAAGCAGATCCCACAAGAACAACAACAACCAGACTAAACTAGACAAGCTGAGATCAGACCATACTAGATGAGCCAAGGCCAGATAAATAAGATGATTTACTAAGAGCAGAGCAGAAAAGACGAGCACAGACTTCAAGAGTGGGCTACTTGCCTAACCTCAGATCCATAGTTGACCCATCATGTACAGACACCAGTCAGAGGGACACACTGGGGATATGAGACCTTTCTCTCGTCCCAATCAGGGAACAGATTACTTGAAATAGATACAGAGAGGGGAGGATGAGAAAAAGACGAGAGTGTGGAGAGTGTGGTTTGATTCTGGAGTAAGAAAACTATTGATGGCTCTGTGATCTATCAGCCAGGGCTGGTTTGCTGACGCAGGAATTAACTGTTGGCTAACAGGACGGAGACGGCTGATTGGTTCTTAGTTGTGAGAGCGTTCTATCACCAGACCTCGAAGGGAACACTTGTGCCTCTAGTAGTTTAATTAATATGACAGATCCTACATGCCCTCCATAGATAACTAATATGAGTACCGCTCCAATGGATAAATTGCCAAGCCATAGACTGTTTACTCTGTTACCGTCCGACAAACGATAGTGGAGCATCGGCTCTCGGACCAACAGGCTACGAGACAGCTTCTTCCCCCAAGCCATAAGACTGCTAAATATCCAGACTGCTAAATAGTCAATTGATTGTACCCAACTATCTACACAGACTCTGTCCTGCACTGACCCTACGCACACTCACTAGACTTTATATACACACCATATACACACTCACTAGACTATATATACACACCATATACACACTCACTAGACTACATATACACACCATATACACACTCACTAGACTATTTATACACACCATATACACACTCACTAGACTATATATACACACCATATACACACTCACTAGACTATATATACACACCATATACACACTCACTAGACTATATATACACACCATATACACACTCACTAGACTATATATACACACCATATACACACTCACTAGACTATAAATACACACCATATACACACTCACTAGACTATATATACACACCATATACACACACTCACTAGACTATATATACAGTGCCTTGCGAAAGTATTCGGCCCCCTTGAACTTTGCGACCTTTTGCCACATTTCAGGCTTCAAACATAAAGATATAAAACTGTATTTTTTTGTGAAGAATCAACAACAAGTGGGACACAATCATGAAGTGGAACGACATTTATTGGATATTTCAAACTTTTTTAACAAATCAAAAACTGAAAAATTGGGCGTGCAAAATTATTCAGCCCCTTTAAGTTAATACTTTGTAGCGCCACCTTTTGCTGCGATTACAGCTGTAAGTCGCTTGGGGTATGTCTCTATCAGTTTTGCACATCGAGAGACTGAAATTTTTTCCCATTCATCCTTGCAAAACAGCTCGAGCTCAGTGAGGTTGGATGGAGAGCATTTGTGAACAGCAGTTTTCAGTTCTTTCCACAGATTCTCGATTGGATTCAGGTCTGGACTTTGACTTGGCCATTCTAACACCTGGATATGTTTATTTTTGAACCATTCCATTGTAGATTTTGCTTTATGTTTTGGATCATTGTCTTGTTGGAAGACAAATCTCCGTCCCAGTCTCAGGTCTTTTGCAGACTCCATCAGGTTTTCTTCCAGAATGGTCCTGTATTTGGCTCCATCCATCTTCCCATCAATTTTAACCATCTTCCCTGTCCCTGCTGAAGAAAAGCAGGCCCAAACCATGATGCTGCCACCACCATGTTTGACAGTGGGGATGGTGTGTTCAGCTGTGTTGCTTTTACGCCAAACATAACGTTTTGCATTGTTGCCAAAAAAATTCAATTTTGGTTTCATCTGACCAAAGCACCTTCTTCCACATGTTTGGTGTGTCTCCCAGGTGGCTTGTGGCAAACTTTAAACGACACTTTATGGATATCTTTAAGAAATGGCTTTCTTCTTGCCACTCTTCCATAAAGGCCAGATTTGTGCAATATACGACTGATTGTTGTCCTATGGACAGAGTCTCCCACCTCAGCTGTAGATCTCTGCAGTTCATCCAGAGTGATCATGGGCCTCTTGGCTGCATCTCTGATCAGTCTTCTCCTTGTATGAGCTGAAAGTTTAGAGGGACGGCCAGGTCTTGGTAGATTTGCAGTGGTCTGATACTCCTTCCATTTCAATATTATCGCTTGCACAGTGCTCCTTGGGATGTTTAAAGCTTGGGAAATCTTTTTGTATCCAAATCCGGCTTTAAACTTCTTCACAACAGTATCTCGGACCTGCCTGGTGTGTTCCTTGTTCTTCATGATGCTCTCTGCGCTTTTGACGGACCTCTGAGACTATCACAGTGCAGGTGCATTTATACGGAGACTTGATTACACACAGGTGGATTGTATTTATCATCATTAGTCATTTAGGTCAACATTGGATCATTCAGAGATCCTCACTGAACTTCTGGAGAGAGTTTGCTGCACTGAAAGTAAAGGGGCTGAATAATTTTGCACGCCCAATTTTTCAGTTTTTGATTTGTTAAAAAAGTTTGAAATATCCAATAAATGTCGTTCCACTTCATGATTGTGTCCCACTTGTTGTTGATTTTTCACAAAAAAATAAGTTTTATATCTTTATGTTTGAAGCCTGAAATGTGGCAAAAGGTCGCAAAGTTCAAGGGGGCCGAATACTTTCGCAAGGCACTGTACACACCATATACACATTCACTAGACTATATATACACACCATATACACACACTCACTGGACTATATATACACACTATATACACATTCACTAGACTATATATACACACCATATACACATTCACTAGACTATATATACACACCATATACACACACTCACTAGACTATATATACACACCATATACACATTCACTAGACTATATATACACACCATATACACACACTCACTAGACTATATATACCCACCATATACACATTCACTAGACTATATATACACACCATATACACACACTCACTAGACTATATATACACACCATATACACATTCACTAGACTACATATACACACCATACACACACTCACTAGACTACATATACACACCATATACACACTCACTAGACTACATATACACACCATATACACACTCACTAGACTATATATACACACCATATACACACACTCACTAGACTATATATACACACCAAATACACACTCACTAGACTATATATACCCACCATATACACATTCACTCAAACATACTAGATGGAAACTCTCCCACACAAAACCCACGCACAATCACATAAACTACTGTACACACACACACACGCATACCGACACAGCACACAGATGCATACATACACATTACACAGACACTCACACACACACTTTTACACTCATCATTTGCTTCTGCTAGGGATCTGCTATTATCTATCTGGATGCCTAGTCACTTTACTCTGCCTTCATGTACATATCTACCTCAAATACCTCGTACCTCTGCACATTGATCTGGTACTGGTACTCCCTGTATATATCTCCTTTCCTGTGTATTTTATTGTATTCCTCTAGTGTTAGTATTTTATTTGTGTTAATATTTTTAACTCTGCATCATTAGGAAGGGGCCCGTAGGCAAGCATTTCATGGTAACGTCTACTCCAGTTGTATTTTTCATATGTGATGAATACAATTTGATTTTATTTGATAATCAATGGAAATATCATCACCATTTCCCCCCCCCCCCCCCCCCCCGTTGATCAACGTCTGTGCATCTCACTCCCTTTGAGAACATCCCATTGTAACGGCTGTTGGAAGGAGAGGACCAAGGTGCAGCGTGGTGCGCGTTCATACCTTTATTATGAACTGAACACTGAAGTAACAAAAATAACAAAGAGAACGAACGAAACCGATACAGTTCTGTCTGGTGCAGACACAAAAACAGAAAACAACTACCCACAAAAACCCTGTGGGGAAAAGCTCCCTAAGTATGGTTCTCAATCAGAGACAACGATAGACAGCTGTCCCTGATTGAGAACCACACCCGGCCAAAAACAAAGAAATACAAACACATAGAAAAATAACATAGAATGCCCACCCAAATCACACCCTGACCAACCCAAAAATAGAGACATAAAAAGCTCTCTACGGTCAGGGCGTGACACCCATTCTATTACAGTGTATGATATTGCTGCATAGTGTGGATTATGGGCGTCGGTGTAAAGACTGCCATGTGCATAGAAGGAGGGCATGTCGGTGTGCATAATGAACTGTAGAGAGTTTACCAGTCCTTCTTACGTCCCTCCCATGACAGGTACAAGCGTTTCGCTGTGCCTGCGGTAACATCTGCAAATCTGTGTACGCGACCGATAGACTTTGATTTGAACAATATATTTGCATCAGCCCCTTGTAATGGATATGATATGGATACCTGTAATCGTATGAAGGGTAACATCCGGCCCATATTACCCACAGGGGGAGATTAAGAGAAAGGGTGAACCACTGCTCATGTCCAGATAAGGGAATTGACCTGCACAAGACGACAACCGCACACAACCAGCAGTCATGTCCCATTGAAACGTGACGGACTGCAGCCAAAGGTCAACTACAGCACAATGATCTCACACAGCTAGTAGTCTGTTCTCGACATGACACCCACGGTGGAGGATGGGGTGACCAGAAATCAGAGGCTGTGTCCTTCCACCAGCCTCCACTGCTACACCACTACTGCAGAACTCCTACACTGGAAACATGGGATGTGTAGAGAGAGAGAGAGAGGCTATATTCCCGTTGGTGTGAGCCAGGCCCCAGACTAATGACCACTAACATAGGAGGAACAGAGAGGCAGGCAAATGACAACAGACAGAAACACCCTGACCCACAGTAAAAGTGTGTGTGAGCGCGCGTGTGTGTGTGTGTGCAATATGTGTACCAATGCAAGTAGTGTGTGTCGGGGGTGGCGCGACGGCAGTCGGGATTTAAGTGGAGAAAAACAAAGCAGTGAAGCAGAAAAATAGAGTGTTTCTGGTTCAACAGCTGAGTCACAGAAATACAATTTCACAGCAAGGAGACAGTGGGAATGGTTCTAAATGGGTGACAGAAGTCACCGCTACACATGGCAGATGATGACAATGACAGAGAAAGAGAGAGAGGGGGTGGGGGGGGGGGGGGGGGGGTGAGGGGATAGAGAGAGACAGAAGGGAGAGAGAAAGGAGGTAGAGAGAGGGCGGAAACAAACAAACAAACAAGCAAACAAATATACGAATCAGCAAACAAACAAATGAAAGAGAGAGAGAGAGAGAGAGAGAGAGAGAGAGAGAGAGAGAGAGAGAGAGAGAGAGAATGTGTTCCACCTATCTTACATACACAGATCTATGTTCTAAGTGACCCAGGGGGGAGTGACCTCTAAGCCTCATTAGTGGAGCAGCTAGCAACAATGCCAGATACAAGACTAGAACGGCCAAGCAACAGTGATTCTATAGTATCAGTAACATCTACGTGCATGCGTTTTAGAATGGGTGAGAGGCAACCAAATGAGAGAAGTGGTCATATAACAGAAATTAGTTGAATAAGGCTTCTCTACTGCATAACCAAGTCGCTGGGTTTGGGTGCTGACGGCATAGCAGAGAAAGGGAAAGAGAGAGAGAGAGAGGTGATTAGGTGAATGTTCCGCATCCTTTGATCACTCCCACTTCCTGCCGCATCGTCCTCATTGCTACGGCAACAAAGTCCTGTCAGGAACGATAAGGAACTTATCCTGAGCTTGTGTCAGACACCTGGGCGGAATATCATCTGGGCTCAGTCTGCTGGGAGTTGTCTCTCTCTCTCTCTGTCTTCCTGAGAGCGCTGATGACATGATTCAGCCTGGTACCCAGCCTCCAACAAGGCTGAACAACTCACCCATAACATCAACCATGACGTTAACACAATATCATCATAACTTTGCTTTTGGTAATGGAGCAATTCCCACCCCTTAGATTCACTGTTGCTTCACTTGGCCTGGTGTATTACATAGCGGTGAGCCTCTCCTCAGACTTGCCAAATGTAACGCCGCGTCAATGCCAGGGATCAAAGAGAACCCAAACTAAGATTCCCAGAAATGTGTTGCATCACCACACAACGGGGGCAGAAACTCAATCGCAAACAACGCATGCCAACCTTTTGAGAGGGTGATTAAGCCATAGATCGTAGGATTAAGCTAGGGGGAATTTCAGGTATTTAAATGATGAAAACACCCTCCCTCCCTCCCCTCCTCATCCCTCTCTCTGGACCAGATACTTAGGGGTGATCAGGGTCGCTGACATGGCTGTCCGGGCAGCTGGCGAAGTATCAGACAGTTGTGTAAAAGATCTTGGCTTAAGGAGAGGTCTTACTCTAAGCAGCTATGAGATAAAACACACAGTCAGAGCCTTGAGGCCAGACACAAGGACGTGAGACCCAAGAACCACAGTTGCAGTTCTCTCTGTCTGTTTAGAATGGCCCTGTTTGTCACAGGACCTGCATTACGTGTCTGCAGAGACAACAGTTTCCCCCAGGCCCCTTGTTCCACTACAGATAGATCCATTATGTATAAAGTAGCTAGCCTAGTGGTCTGATTTAAATGGGCAAAGTGTGTATGTGTGTGTGTGTGTGTGAGTGTGTGCCAATATGCAATATGTATGTATTAGCCTGCCCTGAAGAAACCCAGACAGATAGCGAGGGTACTTTAAAGCGAACAGCGATAAACACCTAGAACTGCAGCGTCTCATTGGCCGACAGAGACTTGGAGAGCTGCAATATCGTTTGTCATTACTGTGTGACACGAAGGATGTGGCCCTTCTGTCCAGGGTATGTTTACATTTGAATAATGTGGAGCTATTTGTTTTTTCGATTTACGCCAATAGAGGCCTCGACACGCACACACACGAGCACACACACACACGCATGTACACGCACACACAACATACAACAGGGCACAGATGTACCAAAGGCAGCATCAGCATCAAACCTGCCATATATCTCCAGCCGTACAGATAAAGGCCAGGTATGGGGGAAACTAATTCTATTTTAGCTCAGGAAGAGCCGAGGTAAGATAAGAGATAGGCCATTACACAGGGGTTTGTCCCCTTCACTTCTTTCCATCTGAAACAGCATTAAAGGAGGCTGGTGTGCATCCCAAATGGCACCCTATTCCCTATATAGTGCATTACTTTTGACCAGGGCCCATAGGGATCTGGGAGATAAGAACCCATAAGCAGACATTGTTCGGACATTAATGGGCCGGCTTATGAGAAGCAAACTTCAGCTCTGCCTCTCCCCACAACTTGACGACAGTATGTTATGTCAACTGCGGTGCTTTATTGTCACTTCCAAGCTATAAATCTGTAAGAGATCCACCTCGGAACGAACTAGGAAAATCCATAAAACTATCAGTGTGTTGTACATCCACATCCTCACTCCACACTCCGCATCATCCCTCCCGCTGTCTCCTTGTTCGCTTCCTCCCCTCTCTCTGCCCCCTTAGTCCTTTTTCATCTCTCTGTTTCCTTCCGTAATCTCTTTTTCCTCTCACTCTATGTCTCCTTATCTCTCACTCTCATTTTCTCCTTCTCACCACAAACCATTTTCTCCATCTCACTCTCTCTCCCTATCTCTCCCCCCCCCCCCCTCGCTCTCCTCCCCCCTCTGTTCCTCCACATCCATCGCTCTCTCCGTCTCAGTGGGGTGTGAGAGGGTGATGAGAGAGCAGTAACATAGGGGATTGGTGTGATGAATGAACGATCTAAACATGCAGATCCAGCCACCTTGGATACCACCACTACACATAGCAACACACATGATGCCTGACATATCTATAATAAGTCACTTATCTGTCCCTCTGTCTCCCTTTCTGTCTGCCCCCTGTGTCTACTCACATATACCCACTGATCTAGAGAGAGAGATTACAGAGACCCTGTGTGTGTGTGTGTCCGTGTGTGTATGTGTTCATGTATGTTTGTGTGTTTAGTGTACTGTATGAAACTATATGTGGGCATTGATGCAATAATAACTAGTTAACTGTTTGTATTTTTTTTTAAAGCCACCCAGGTCCTTTCTCCTCTCCAGGGATGCTGTGTGTGTGTGTGTGTGTGTGTGTGTGTGTGTGTGTGTGTGTGTGTGTGTGTGTGTGTGTGTGTGTGTGTGTGTGTGTGTGTGTGTGTGTGTGTGTGTGTGTGTGTTTGTGTGTGTGTGTGTGTGTGTGAGAGAGAGACTGAGCGATAAGTGTGTGCCGTTTGGTGTGAGCAGGCTCCTGCAGTTTGATGAATGTGAAATCACACGGGTCAGTGCCCCTGGCACACCAGTCACCTTGGAAACGGTCTCCAGGCTACACCATCTGGTCTCCATGGTGACTCTGTAGAGAAGGCAACACACTGTGGCTTATAATACCTGTATACCCCTACTATAGACCACTACATATACCCCAGGCCACTGCATACCATATCCTCAGATTACCACACACAGTAACAGTAGGATCTGACTGAGCCAGTCTCTCGTCACTAAGGGCCATCTGAGTAGCACAGATGACACAGTTAGATACTAGCTAAGTGGACAGAGAGAGGAGACAGGTCACACACAGGGCAGAGAGACAGCAGTGGGATCTCTCTCTTTCTCATACACCATTCACAGATCACCAAAGGCCAGGATACACAGAGATAAGAGCAGCATGTTCTGTGTCCGTGAGTGTGTCTTCTTCTCGGTCTCTTGTCAGTCTGTGAGTGTGTGTCTTCTTCTCGGTCTCTTGTCAGTCTGTGAGTGTGTGTCTTCTTCTCTGTCTCTTGTCAGTCTGTGAGTGTGTGTCTTCTTCTCTGTCTCTTGTCAGTCTGTGAGTGTATGTCTTCTTCTCTGTTTCTTATCAGTCTGAGTGTGTGTCTTCTTCTCTGTCTCTTGTCAGTCTGTGAGTGTGTCTTCTTCTCTGTCTCTTGTCAGTCTGTGAGTGTGTGTCTTCTTCTCTGTCTCTTGTCAGTCTGAGTGTGTGTCTTCTTCTCTGTCTCTTGTCAGTCTGTGAGTGTGTCTTCTTCTCTGTCTCTTGTCAGTCTGAGTGTGTGTCTTCTTCTCTGTCTCATGTCAGTCTGAGTGTGTCTTCTTCTCTGTCTCTTGTCAGTCTGTGAGTGTGTCTTCTTCTCTGTCTCTTGTCAGTCTGTGAGTGTGTCTTCTTCTCTGTCTCTTGTCAGTCTGTGAGTGTGTGTCTTCTTCTCTGTCTCTTGTCAGTCTGTGAGTGTGTCTTTCTTCTCTGTCTCTTGTCAGTCTGTGAGTGTGTCTTCTTCTCTGTCTCTTGTCAGTCTGTGAGTGTGTGTCAGGCCAAGGGTTGCAAAGGGAGGGTATGTTACTGGAAACCGTCAAAGTTGACCAGTAAACTACCAGCATTTGGCATCATTCAAGGATTTGATGTAATCTATTACAAGACGTCTTTTAGGCCTTTTGGGTACTTCAGATTATCACAGCTGTCTGTAATTATCTATGGCCCTCTGTGTGGCCTTGTCACATTACATTAAATAAGAAGGTAAAACAAATAGCATCACAAATATGTAAAACATTATTCTAAATATAAACCATCAACTTAGTGAATACCACTGGTGTACTGTGAGGTTTCCAGCATGAAATATCCGTTATATATATATTTTTTTTTTTACACACTTCTATGTTTTTTACTATGTCAATATGTATTTGTTGTCAATGTTTGTTTTTTTATCAAACCAGTGGTAGTTGGAAGAGTTGCAGAATTAATTGAAAATAACGTCATTGGCCTCCCGGGTGGCACAGTGGTTAAGGGCGCTCTACTGCAGCGCCAGCTGTGCCATCAGAGTCCCTGGGTTCGCGCCCAGGCTCTGTCGTAACCGGCCGCGACCGGGAGGTCCGTGGGGGGACGCACAATTGGCCTAGCGTCGTCCGGGTTAGGGAGGGATTGGTCTCATCGCGCACCAGCGACTCCTGTGGCGGGCTGGGCGCAGTGCGCGCTAGCCAAGGTTGCCAGGTGCACAGTGTAGCCTCTGACACATTGGTGCGGCTGGCTTCTGGGTTGGATGTGCGCTGTGTTAAAGAAGCAGCGGCTTGGTTGGTTGTGTATCGGAGGACGCGTGACTTTCAACCTTCGTCTCTCCCGAGCCCGTACGGGAGTTGTAGCGATGAGACAAGATAGTAGCTACTACAACAATTGGATACCACGAAATTTGGGAGAAAAAGGGGTAAAAAATAATAATAATAATAAAAAAAAAAATAAAAAAAAAATAACGTCATTGTTGATTAGATGCTTTTATTATTATGACATTTCTCTTGAACTGAATAATATGGGCACAGACATAATAAATGAATATTACGGTATATACTGTATGAATACATTTTTTCAGTATAAATTACCAAAGTTATAATAGACTGCCATAGATATTCTTTTAATTACTAAAATGATTTAAGATTACGTTAACTTTAGTAAATTACCAGGATCTTTGTAACCCTAGTTGGGTCAGAGAGGTGAATTGGACTACAGCAGTCCAATAGCAAGCCCTCTGGTTGATGACATACCATTAGTCTAATCCCAAGCTCATTTAAATGGAGACAACATCCAGCTCTCTGCAAGACTTCTGCATGTTAAACTAACAGGTCGTTTAGGGCATACTGATGTGGCTCTAATGGCCAGGCTTTGGCAGGTGCACAGAGAGAGAGAGAGAGGTGTGAGCGAGGCTTCTTGGAGAGTGTCTCGTCAGGTCTGGTGTGTCGGTGCGGATGAGGATAGGTGGTGCGGTGATTGATTCGCTATGACATCTTCCAGCTCGGCGGATGGGCAAAGACTCTGCTTCCTGCCAACTACCTCGGTGTGAATGTCAACAGCTAAATGACAAGGTGAGGACAAAGGAGAGAGAGAGGGAGAGAACGTGAGAGAGACAAGGGAGAGAGAGAGAGAGAGAGAGAAGGGAGACAGGGAAGATTGGACTTCAGTTCACTGATTCAATCTATTACTTTTTGTTCAAGAAGAAATTTGCAGGACATACGTTCTGACATTATTGAAAGTCTAAGTCACCTTTACAGATATCTCCCTACCTACTAATGATGCTGCTGGTACATCTCTAATCATAGTGGTTAATGTGATTATAATGTAACCCACAGACTGTGATTGATGAGGGGGCATGGGACTGAAGGGGAGGAAAGGAAAAACTTTTAGATGTAGTAGCCTGTTGAATAATCATTTTGTTGAGAGAGAGAGGGAGAGATAGGGAGAGAGAGAGCGAGAGAGCGAGAGAGCGAGAGAGAGAGAGAGAGAGAGAGAGAGAGAGAGAGATAGGGAGAGAGCGAGAGAGCGAGAGAGCGAGAGAGCGAGAGAGCGAGAGAGAGAGAGAGAGAGAGAGAAGGGAAGGGAAGGGTAGATGAACACAAACGGAGAGAACGAGAGAGAGACATATTTCCCTCAGATTACACAGATCCACAAAGAATTTGAAAACAAACCCAATTTTGATAAACTCCCATTATCAACTGGTTGAAATTCCACAGTGTGCCATCACAGCAGCAAGATTTGTGACCTGTTGCCACAAGAAAAGGGCTACCAGTGAAGGACAAACACCATTGTAAATACAACTCATATTTATGCTTATTTATTTTCCCTTGTGTACCCTTAACCATTTGCACATCGTTGCAACACTGTATATATACGTAATATGACATTTGTAATGTCTTTATTGTTTTGAAACTTCTGTATGTGTAATGTTTACTGTTAATTTTTTATTGTTTATTTCACTTTGTATATTATCTACCTCACTTGCTTTGGCAATGTTAACACATGTTTCCCATGTCAATAAAGCCCCTTGAATTGAATTGAATTGACATACTCATAGAAGCAGAAAGAGAGAGCGATACAGAAAAAATAGCAAAAAATAAGAGAAATGGCTCAACTCTTCCTCCCATCCCTCCAGTGACATTTTAATATTCGTTGACATGGCCCTTTGTGAGCAGGGGGGCAGGCCTTTTAAATTCCACTCCTCTCCAAGTGACGTCCCTCTCACAGAATAAATAGAGAAAAAACAACAAAGCACAGGCATCATGCCAACCCTGCCACAGTAATAGCTATCTTTTCCCCTCACCCGCGCCACACACAATCCCTGAACATCAGTCCACACACACACACGCACGCACGCACACACACACACACACACACACACCATTTTTTCCATTGAGTTTATTGAGTGTATCTTTTACCATCTTCGATAAATAGGACCAGGGGATAATGGCAGCCTCTGGACAACGATGAATGGTGTGCTGCTGTTATGTCTGCAGAAAGGAGCTCACTGATAAACAGCACAAAAGTGATGAATCGGGGATCTGACCCTTTTCCCCTCTGGCTGTTGGGACAGAAGTCAAAAATGGCCACCATCTCTCTCCCAGGGGCCACTGGGGCTGAATGTAAAGTCAGCTGTGCTACAGTAGACGGTCTAAAATAAAAATAAAAACATCACCGTTTTTGGACAAAGAGACGATACCAGAGGCAGAGTCTAGACAAAGGAATTACATAACCACCAGAGAGAGAGAGAGAGAGAGAGAGAGAGAGAGAGAGAGAGAGAGAGAGAGAGAGAGAGAGAGAGAGAGAGAGACAGAGAGACAGAGAGACAGAGAGACAGAGAGAGTGTTTCAAAAGGACAGAACTGGGAGGGGGCCAGACAAAAGGACAGAAGAAGCAAATCACACATTTTTTTGCGGGGGGGGGGGGGGGGGGGTATCAAGTATATTGTTTGTTAATAGAGATTGTGTGATGGGGGGGGGGGGGGGGGGTATCAAGTATATTGTTTGTTAATAGAGATTGTGTGATGGCCCTGATTCAACTTGACTAGATGGATTAATAGTTCTTTGGGTGTATGGACACGTGCGTTATCTTACCTGTGAAGAGAACTAATATAAAAGCAGGATATACAGTTGAAGTCGAAAGTTTACAAACACTTAGGTTGGAGTCATTAAAACTCGTTGCTCAACCACTTCACACATTTCTTGTTAACAAACTATAGTTTTGGCAAGGCAGTTAGGACATCTACTTTGTGCATGACACAAGTCATTTCTCCCACAATTATTTACAAACTTATAATTCAAACTTATAAATCACTGCATCACAATTCCAGTGGGTCAGAAGTTTACATACACTAAGTTGACTGTGCCTTTAAACAGCTTGGAAAATTCCAGAAAATTATGTCATGGCTTTAGAAGCTTCTGATAGGCTAATTGACATCATTTGAGTCAATTGGAGGTGTACCTGTGGATGTATTTCAAGGCCTACCTTCAAACTCTTTGCCACTTTGCTTGACATCATGGGAAAGTGAAAAGAAATCAGCCAAGACCTTAGAAAAAAATTGTAGACCTTCACAGGTCTGGTACATCCTTGGGAGCAATTTCCAAATGCCTGAAGGTACCACGTTCATCTGTACAAACAATAATAAGTATAAACACCATGGGACCACGCAGCCGTCATACCGCTCAGGAAGGAGATGCATTCTGTCTCCCAGAGATGAACGTACTTTGTTGTGAAAAGTACAAATCAATCTCAGAACAACAGCAAAGGACCTTGTGAAGATGCTTGAGGAAACCGGTACAAAAGTATCTATATCCACAGTAAAACGAGTCCTATATCGACATAACCTGAATGGCAGCTCAGCAAAATTTGTGAGCAGAACTGAAAAAGCTTGTGAGCATGGAGGCCTACAAACCTGACTAAGTTGTCAGGAGGAATGGGCCAAAGTTCACCCAATTTATTGTGGGAAGCTTGTGGACAGCTACCAGAAACGTTTGACCCAAGTTAAACAATTTAAAGGCAATGCTTCCAAATACTAATTGAGTGTATGTGAACTTCTGACCCACTGGGAATGTGATGAAAGAAATAAAAGCTGCAATTAATCATTCGCTCTACTATTATTCTGACATTTCACATTCTTAAAATAAAGTAGTGATCCTAACTGACCTAAAACAGGGATTTTTTTACTAGGATTAAATGTCAGGAATTGTGAAAAACAGAGTTTAAATGTATTTGCCTAAGGTGTATGTAAACTTCTGACTTCAACTGTATACTGTGGTCTGCATCCCAAATGGCACCATAATCTGATATAGTGTATTACTTTTGACCCCTATAGGCCATGGTCAAAAGTAGTGCACTATATAGGGAATAGCATGCCATTTGGACGTAACCTTACAATAACTTTGATCCCTGCTACTTCAAAGACCTGATGGGTTATGGAATTGACTGTATCCGTCGGAGAAAGGAAAAACGTTCCACCTCTTTTACCTCCGCAATCCCTCTATCCCTTGACCTTCTTTTTTTCACATTCACTTCATCCCTACTTTCCCCTCTGTTTTATCTGTCTCTCTCTCTCTCTCTTTTTTTCTCCTTCTTTATAACACTCCATAGTTTCTCTTATCTCCTTTCCTCTAATCCCAACTCTCCCTTCGTCACAATGCCTCTATCCTCCTTTTGTCCTCTCATCTCTTACATCCTCCTCTCCTCCATCCCCTCTTTACTATCACCTTCCCCCCCTCCATGCCTCTCTCCTCCTCCTCTTCTCCTCTTGGCTGTGGTACATAATCAATGGGAGGATATGGTGTGGACAGGCTCTGTCTGGCCAGTGCAGGCCCCCACTGATCCTATCTTCCTAATTAAGACTTAAGGACAGGACAGGGCAGGAGGGGTACCTCTTGGGACAGGGACTGCTCTGCTGCACGGGGACACTGTAGATGACACTGTAGAGGACATGGTAGAGGACACTGTAGGGCTGGATCCTAAATGACAGCCTGTTCCTTTTATATTGCACTACTTTTGACCAGCGCTGGTTAAAAGTAGTGCTCTCTATGGGGAATAGGGTGTCATTTGGAACGCAGCCTAGATCCCATCAGAGCTGATAGCATCTTTAGCACTACGCTAGAGACACAGGCCACGGCGGGCTGGGAGTGGAGATGAGAGGGAACACAGTCATTCAGGACATTCTCACCTGATAGCACCATTTAATCTCACCGTCATCTCATAGTCGCTGGAAAACAATTTACTGGAGTGGACAAATCACTGAATATGAAGCTAATGACAGTTGGCTCTTTAAGTGTTTTTGGTGTTTATTTGCCCCCCCCAAAAGTGAATGTTCTGTTGATTTTTATCAACCTACTCCACTTTTTCTCTACTTTTCTCAGACAGGCCACATGGTATGGTCTGTCATCCCCGTGGGTAGTCTGACATGATCTGGCCCGGGTGATATTGGTGAGTCATCGACAGGAAGAAGGAGTCACATGGGCCAGCCAGCAGAACACTCAGACAGGAAACAGCTTGCTGAAACGCTGATGTAATCATGTGATGTAATCATCACCGTATCTGGAGCTCCTCACAGGAACCAGGAAATATGCCAAAACAGTCCAGGCAGCCAGATCAGCAAGCAAAGAGTCTTCACACACCTTACTGCACAAGTAGAATCTGCCAGACTATATATACACACTACATGACCAAAAGTATGTGGACATCTGATCGTTGAACAGCTCCATCCAGAATCATGGGCAATAATATAGAGTTGGTCACCTCTTTGCTGCTATAACAGCCTCCACTCTTCTGGGAAGCCTTTAAACTAGATGTTGGAACATTGCTGCAGGGACTTGCTTCCATTCAGCCACAAGAGAATTAGTTAGGTCGGGCATTAATGTTGGGCGATTAGGTCTGGCTCGCAGTCGGCGTTCCAATGCATCCCAAAGGTGTTCGATGGGGTTGAGGTCAGGGATCTGTGCAGGCCAGTCAAGTTCTTCCACACCGATCTCGACAAACCATTTCTGTGTTGACCTCGCTCTGTGCACGGGGCACTGTCATGCTGAAACAGGAAAGGGCCTTCCCCAAACCGTTGCCACAAAGTTTTGAAACACAGAATCGTCTAGAATGTCATTGTATGGCGTAGCGTTAAGATTTCCCTTCACTTGGGCCTAGCCCGAACCATAAAAAACAGCCCCACACCATTATCCCTCCTCAACCAAACTTTACAGCTGGCACTATGCATTTGGGCAGGTAGCGTAATCCTGTCATCCGCCAAACCCAGATTCGTCTGTCGGACTGCCAGATGATTCTAAACTCCAGAGAATGCGTTTGCAATTTCAGCAAGCTTTACACCACTTCAGTCAATGCTTGGCATTGCGCTTGGTGATCTTAGGCTTGTGTTTAGTTACTCGGCCATGGAAACCCATTTCATGAAGCCCTTGGCAAACAGTTTTTGTGCTGACGTTGCATCCAGAGGCAGTTTGGAAGTCGGTAGTGAGTGTTGCAACCCATTTTTACGCGTTACGTGCTTCAACACTCGGCGGTCCCGTTCTGTCAGTTTGTGTGGCCTACCACTTCGCGGCTGAGCTGTTGTTGCTCCTAGACCTTTCCACAATAACAGCACTTACAGCTGACTGGGGCAGCTCTAGCTGGGCAGAAAATTGATGAAATAACATGTTGGAAAGGTGGCATCCAATGATGGTGCCACGTTGAAAGTCACTGATCTCTTCAGTAAGGCCATTCTACTGCCAATGTTTGTCTATGGAGATTGCATGGCTGTGTGCTCGATTTTATACACCTATCAGCAATGGGTGTGGCTGAAATAGCCGAATCCAGCAATTTGAAAGGGTCTCCACATACTTTATATATATATATATATCTTCCCTACTCTGTGTAGGCTATTGTCAATATCTAAGCACCTCAAACATGTACCGATGCACTGACACACAGAGGACATAAAGTGCTTGCTTTCTTTAAACCAATGACCATACAACACTAACACAGACACCCAATACTAAGTAGTACTAATCAACCAACTGTCAACAACACATAGCCTGGATCTTATATCATTGCCTCACCCTTAATGCACATCCAGCCTTCCCCTTCACATTGCCTAGAGCGAATGAGAGATTACCTCACCTATTCGATCACCTGACTTAACTGCAGTCACCTGAAATAAAAATGACAATGCACACATTTCACTGTCTGATGACTCCAGAAATCCCTGCAGATACTCCTGCATTCTGAAATCAATAATAATGTTATTACCACTCCACCACAAAGCATTGGTATAATACTCTCCTGCATGATGTCATAATCTCATTGACTCATCTGCAGTATTGTAGAAGATAAAAAGCATAGCCTGTTTTGGTCTGTATCCAGGACAATGGGATTATTTAGTCTGTTCCTGTGTGTGGTTGTGTGTGTGTGTGCGTTTGTGTACGTGTGTGCGTTTGTGTATGTGTGTGTGTGTGTGTGTGTGCGTGTGCGTGTGCACCTGTACCTGTGCATGCATGCACGTGTGTGTGTGTGTGTGTGTCTGCCACAGTGATAAGGCTGGATTTATTGAATGGGCTTATTGTGGCTGCAGGGGCAGAAATAGGCATGCTATTGAGATACAGAGCTAAGCTAGAGGGGGTGGGCTGGGTTTAATACAAGCTTATCTCAGAGCAGCTTTTCTAAAGATCATTACGATCATTATGCTAATAAGAATAATCTGAAGTGTGTCAAAAGAGTGCAGTATTGGATGTAAAGTGTCGAAATGTTTCATGAATGTGTCTCTCACTTCTTTGCTTTGTACTCATGTGTTCTGTAATGTACTGTCATTTGCTCTGTTGATAGCTGCATTGTCTCATGATGAATGATTCCTTTTGTATGGCCCTATATTACTCTGTGTTTTCCAGATGCTGTGTTCTGCTCCCTTGTGTTACTGTGCAAGAAGTGTTTATAACCGTTTGGTTTTGCTGCTGAGCTCCGTTTGGCGATGTTCTCTTTGTGCTGTCTCAAGCTACCTTGTATGCCATCTGTCATTTTGAAGAGCATAGGCTGTAATGTAGTGTGTGTTATTGAGCGAGAATGCTTTGTATAGGGACATTTGTGTTATGTAGTGCACAATCTATTTCAGTTTGAAGTTGTCCCTGGGGTTTTAGGTTCTTGTATGCTGTGTGTTTTTACTGTGTTATGTTATTTGTATTTGTGTGTGTGTGTGTGTGTGTGTGTGTGTTGTGTGAAATCTCTTGTGGTGTTTCATATTGTTTAGTGTTGTTGTGGTGTTCAGTAATGAGCTGTTGTGTTGAAAGGACTATCCCCCCCAGGATCTCCTCTCCCTCTCCCTCACTTTCTCCTCTCCTCCCCTCCCCTCCTCTCTCATCGATGGTTTTACTCTTTTTGATCTAAACCAGAGACTGGGAATATTAATCGTGTGTATTACATGTGCCAAAGCCTAGTTTTCTCATTTCCCTCGTGTGTGCTTTATTTTTGTTCATCTATTAAAAGTACCTTATTTATTTATTCCTCGTGTCTGTTTTCTTTGACATTTTAATCACTATTTGCGTGGACGTATTTGCTTTTCATTCAACCTTTCTGAGTGTTTGTCTTACGTGGAGTGAATGAGGGAATTAAATTGCAATTAGCACCCTGTTGGGACCAGGCCCGACACACCTGACCAGCATCGGCTTAACGAGCTGCCACTTGAATAACGGCAGCTCATCCTACCAGCTTTCACAGTCCGGGGACCTCTCGTGATAGTTCCCAGCCACGGTAGCAAGCGGAAGTGAATGCATTGTGCGATTCTGTTGGCACGGCGGCGGTGAAGAAGAGTGGAGTGAAAAGGGCTTAAGTTGGAGATGAGCCGTTTGCGGTCTCGAAGATGGCGACGGGCGAATTGGGAAAAGTGGAATCGGCCAGAGTGAACAGGAGCGGCGGGTATGTTGTTGATTTCGTGTGTGTCAAAAGTGCAAAAGGAGAAAGCTCGGTGGCTCTAAGAGATATCGACGTATGATGTGGAAAGCTGTGATTTTCAGTGCACCGGGTTAAAGGTGTCATCTCTGCTGTCTCGCCGGACATCGAGGCTGTGCGGTTCAGGGATAACATGCCAGGAGTGGTAGACGTACGTCCCTTGAATCGAATGACTGACGGAAAAAAGAAGCAAAGCCTTTTACTGTCGCTTGATGAAGGGCTTGTCCCAAAACTTGATTATGTGAGTTATGTACAGAAGCCCTTTACATGTGGCAAGTTTTTGTCAAAGGAATAAATACGTCGCAGTTGAAGAGTCAGACGAAGCATGTTGCTGTAATTGGGATGGGAATCCAGTTCCTGAGTTCCCGGAGTGCCCTGTAAGGATGAGGGAGGTCGCAGTAGCTAGGATCGGGGCTATCCAGCAGGTCTCCCATGTGGAAGTAGTGAAAATAGCTGAAAGAGTGAGTAGAGATGAGCTGTTAGTGGATGTCCCACAGTCTGCAGCGAATGCCATGCAGGAGAAGGATCACAACACAATAACTGGACTTTGTTGTGTTTATAGTACAAGAGATAAATTGCACTAGTCAAACTAACGAAACATCTAAGAAGTTAGATTGTGAAGGTTGGCAAATAGATTTCTGGATCTCCAGGAATTTACAGCATAAATGTCATAGGGAATAGTCAGTTGGAAAGTCTTGTTTTCGGGCTCTGTGTAACGCGGTAGGTGTTGGAGGAGTTGAAACATTTATAGTGTTCATCCTCCAACTTTTATTAAAAAAACTATTATAGCCCAACAGACTAGTATCTAACAAGGATCAGAATGTACCCCAGTAAAGAAATAGGAGTCTAAACTATGCAATAGGTTCAATGAATTGAGAACTCAACTGAAGGCAAGTTTGTCAACGTGCACATTTTGACCTGTGCGTGTTTTGGAAAACAGCCAATCCGATGGTGTTGTGCGGGGGCCGTAGCATGCCACAACAGCCAATCAAATGGTTTCAAACTGACAAACTAACTGTTTAATTGGTCATTTTAAAAGATGAACTATGTGGGTTACAATTTCAATCCACAACAATAAAAAAAAAATCTATTCTAGGGTCTAAATTGATATGATTTAGATGATAATTCTTAGATATAGGAAGCTGCGTGATAATAACCTATTGTAAAAACAAAATATCACAACTCATACATTTCAAAACTGCTTCAACTTCCTTGCTACCACCAATAAGTTATTGTAACATTTCTCCATCAAATCATTTCAGTAATCATTAGTAGTGAAGGAATGTGTCAAACAAAGTCAAATCCCATTGAACTCCTATCGAACTCTGGAGCAGTGGAAATGCGTTCTCTGGAGTAATGAATCATGCTTCACCATCTGGCAGTCCGACAGACACATCTGGGATTGGTGGATGCCAGGAGAATGCTACCTGCCCCAATGCTACCTGCCCCAATGCATACCTTTACATAGTTGGCACAACTGTAAAGTTTGGTGGAGGAGGAATAATGGTCTAGGGCTGTTTTTCATGGTTCAGGCTAGGCCAGGGAAATCTGAATGCTACAGCATACAATGACGTTCTAGACAATTCTGTGCTTCCAACATTGTGGCAACAGTTTCTGGAAGGCCCTTTCCTGTTTCAGCATGACAATGCCCCCATGCACAAAGCGAGGTCCATACAGAACTTCGCTGGCCTGCACAGACCCCATCAAACACCTTTGGGATGCTATGGAACACCGACTGCGAGCCAGGCCTAATCACCCATCATCCGTGCCCGTCCTCACTAATGCTCTCACTAATGGCTGAATGGAAGCAAATCCCCACTGCAATGTTCCAACATCTAGTGGAAAGCCTCCCCAGAAGAGTGGACGCCGTTATAACAGCGAAGGGGGGACCATCTCCATATTAATGCCCATTATTTTGGAATGAGATGTTCAACAAGCCATGTAGTGTATGACTGCCTCCCTGTGTTTGTGGTTTTTGGGATTCTAAAGGACCTTGGTTTTTGACGTGTGTGCACTAGGAACAGAATGATCACTAGAAATATGGACAGCGATTTCAGATGTTTGAAAAGGTCCCCCAGAATGCCCATCATAAGCCTTCCTTGGCACTATTTCCCAGCACTGGGAGCGAACTCAGGATGCTCGGTGCCAGAACACGCAGTTTCGGGATTAATGCATCTAAAATAGACGTTCATCCATAATATGGAAAATGTCGAAGGGAAGCAGATCTTGCCCCTCTCTCTATCTCTCTCTCTCTCTCTCCAGGTGTTCTGTGCCATTCTGAGTTGAGGAGAGAGAGATGACTGGGGAGCTTTGGACAAATACAGAATTTCAATATCTGAGGATTGGCAGTTCCCAGTAGAGGTGGTTTCAATCCCAGACACAAACACACACCGCTGGCAGGATGCAACAATCGCTCCCCACACACGTGTGTGTGCAAGCTTCCACTGCCAAAAGACACACAAACACACAGCGTGGCAGGAGCTGGCACGAGGTTCTAGTACATGGATGTAAGTGTGTGTGTAATGCACATAAGTGAATGCATGCATGTTAAATGGTACATTAGGCTGTCATCCATTACCTCCCCTTTGATAGTTCAGGGGTTTTATTGCTCAGGGACACCCACCCAGGCAAACTGGTAACCCAGGGACCATCATCATATGTTAGCAAAAAAAATCACATCATGTCTCATCAGGTGAATGATAATGGCAAGTAGAAGTACTCAACGTTTTAAAATGACTAGATTTAGTGGACAGTTTCATTATTTTGACCTCCCCACAGTTCATTGGAAGAGGAAGTGTAAACTCTAACATACTCTCATCTAGAAAGGTATCTTGGCGGCGTAGATAAAGCGCTGCTGTTGTAAAGCACATTTTCTGCAATTCTACAGATTTTTCCATTGAGCTGTTGAGCGATTTCCAGCAATTCTACAATTTGACATGGACTTGAGAGACAATTTTCTAGTTTTAAGGCAAATTTCCTGCAATTTCCTGCATTTTGCCATGGTTAATGCTTTGTTCATCTGCTCAAACATGACAAAATCAATGGGCATGTGCCTTGATTCCCTGCTTTTTGGAATTTGACTGCCTAGCTTTTATGTGATTGTTATTTCTCAAAGATGGTATTATTAAACAATTTATATAGTTTAGTATCTTTTCTGCATGATTTATATCTGGTTTTGGTTGTTTAAGTTGACAATGAAACTGATTTTCCATCCCTAAAATGATCACAAGACGGCCGGCCTAAGATTTATCTATACAGAGCAAACCCTGTAATTAGCTTCCTGGACTGTCATTTCCTCCATATTACAGGGAAAGTTCAAGATTTTGTCAATGAAGCCCTTTGTCTACTTTCCCCAGAGTCGGATTAACAGGAGCAGCTAGCATGCTAACTGTTCCGATAGACTTCCAGTCATTGCGCTAGTTAGCGTTGGCTCGTGAAACTACCTCTCACTTCCTTCATACTGGACACAGAGACATAATAATGGAATCTCCAATGGTATTCTGTTTCTCTTGCAGCTGGAGATATTCAGAAATTGTTTCCCAAGAAATGATACAAAAGAATCACGGACCCCCTGCAGTACCCCAGTTTGAAAACCCCTGCACTAGTTCATGTGCATGTATGCTACTGAATGTGTGTGTGTGTGTGTGTGTGTGTGTTTCACACCTACCAAGGTAACCTTAGCCTAGGGGATGGAAAGGCCTAGTGAGTGTCTCTCCTCAAGCCCGGCCTGGGCCACTTTGCTGCCTTTGCGTGAGTAAACTACACCTCTGCTCACGCCACTGGCTAATTAGCCTCTGGAGCCATGCTTGGTCATCTACTGTGTAACCCAACAGGCCTGGCAGTAGACTGGCAGGACACTGGTCCTCTGTCAACAGGCTTCAGTCATCAGCCTTGTACACGAGCTGTCACTCATGTGGTGACAGTGACATCTTAGCGTGGCTGCGTTCAAACCACCTGGAAAACAGGTGTGTGTGTGTGTGTGGAGAGGGGTTGTGTGTGTGTGTGTGTGTGTGTGTGAGCACAATGTTCTTTGGAGTTGTCCCTGGCTGCCATGTGTTTCAAGGATTCTTCATCTCAAACCAGAGCAGTTAGTACCAAGGTCCCTGGGACACTATAACCACAACACACTGCTTCTAAGGACACTCTGCTTTGGTTAACATGATGTGAACTTTGTGCATTTCCTGTACAATCAATAGATGTACACTCCAGTAGTCTATCACACGTACTTGAACCCTCATACGGTTGAGGTCAACTGAAAATATTGTGTTGAATAGCAGATGAGTTGCTTGTGGGTTTTGAATGTGTGTGTGTGAGATGTTGAGTCCGTTTTCTAGCCTATGGCTAGTGTTGCTGTTGCTCATGGCTGTCAAAATGATTAACACCCTTCTAGTGAAGCTCAAATGCTTTCAACAAGGTTATATGAGACTGCAACAGAGTGTGTGCGTGCGTGGATGCGTGTGCCTGCGTGCATGGTTGTGTGTGTGTGTGTAACTGCAAACACAACCCAATTGCACTCTTACTGCCTCACTTGCAGATCGAACACTAATGATGGGTTGGGTTTTGTTTGGAAACACAAATGCATAGAACTCAGTTACTTTGAAGTCTCACAAGTTTTCATTAATTGCTACTTGCCACTTTGAGACAGGATTGTTTAGAGAATCAGGGGAACCACAGATTCTATCATTTACACAATGTGCAGCAGTCATGTTACTGACTGGTTCTTTGGCATGGATCATATACCCCACCAGCTATGCTTTATGCTTGAGTGATCATCATCAAATGGTTTTCTAAATGGTGAAACAACACATTCCCACATGTCCACATGCACAATCATAACGTCAGAGTGCATTTTTTTAGAGCAATTAGGGATTTTTATTTAGCCAACACAATTTATGCCATAGGGCCAGTGTGTGTGTGTGTGTGTGTGTGTGTGTGTGTGTGTGTGTGTGTGTGTGTGTGTGTGTGTGTGTGTGTGTGTGTGTGTGTGTAAGTCGCACTTCCTCATGATGCTTATCTGGGGCTGAATAGACGCCAACCAGGGTTTGAATGGCTGCTAAAAATACAGTGCCAGCTGTTTGTGAGGACGCTGGACGACCCGAGAGCAGCTCATTGTTAACCAATGACAGCAGCTCCATTAGATTGGACCCAAGCATTAGGGCCTTTTAACAGAGCCACACACAGTACTGCTATCCTCTGCCATACACACTGAAGACAAGCAAGGCTACGGCCGAACAGGAGAGCAAAGAATAGCAATGACAGCGATAACACAGACAGACAGCAAGCACCCAAGATAACATACAGACAGACGATTACTGTGTGTCTTAATATATTCACAGCACATCTATACCCGCCAAGACACACAGGTATTATACACTTTCCGTGTGTAAAGGGTTTTTATGAATAGAGCGACTATAAATAGGAATACATTATTTTCATAAATGACTAAATATTCACACACACAAACATGGGATTAGGTTCATGAAATAATTGTTTTTTTCCCCCCACCAGCAGGGCAAGGGACTGCCTGGGACTGCCAATGAAGTGAAAGGAAATACAACAAACTAGCTACTCACAAACAGAGTAAACAAGGGCTATGTTACAATAGAATGTAGCATGTGGTTTCCAGTGTCTAATGGTGAAACTGAGAGACCAGTCACGTGTGTGTCCCATGCATGTGCATCAAGAAAGGTCATTGTATTTATGTGATTTAATATTCGTTTTCTTTTTTTCTTTTTTTCTATTCGTTTTTAGATTTTTATTTGAAATTCAGTTTAGTTTAAGGACGTTTTCAGACTTGAATGACTTGTTTTTGTTTCGTTCCAGCTTGATAAAAACATTTCTATATCGTTTTATATTATTTCGTTTTAGTTTTAGTTCTAGGGAAAGAAAGTAAAATATGCGTGGGAGGCTAGGAGCCATTTATGTGTTGTAGGGCTATAGTTTGTTTTTTGAAGATGCCACTTCTTGCCACTGGGGTAAGGTGATGGGCCAGGACCATAGATTTGGATAGACACAGCATCTCTGTATTATGATGGCATCTGTGAGAGCATGGGCAGCACCATTGAGGCCTTCTTCATCTTGAAATAGTCCATTTTCTTCTTCACAAGTAAAATTAATTGGCTGATGCCTCCTGTTGAGGCTGTCACGGCTCCATCCGGGTCATCAGGTTATGCCAACCAAGTCATCAGGAGGGATCAGCCATTGAATTTGCCCAGTTGACTAAATCAAATAGGCAAAAGTCCTCAATTGCGCTGCTCATGCTAACACAGGCTTTAGGCCACTAGAGGACCCAGTTCAACTCCATGGCCAGAACATAAGTTTAGACTTAACAAAGGCTTAAAAATATAAATCTATCCTCATGTGACTTGGATTTAAAGGACAAGCGCCTAGACTGGTGCAATAAATATTGTGGAAGGAAACCCTCTTGCCCATATTTACACCAATCCAATGTTTTTTTTAAAACTTTATTAGTAGATGTAAGAATAATTAAGTAACTTTACCTTTATCTGACAGAAAGAGAGAGGAAGAAACGACAAATGATTTTATGGCACATTTTCATGTAATATTAAACATGACCCTTTCAAATGGGGTTCATAAAAACAGCTGTAACAACAGCAAAAACATAACCAATACAACACTTCATCACAAATCTATCAGTTCACAGACAGCCAGCTTGTGTGTGTGTGTGTGTGTGTGTGTGTGTGTGTGTGTGTGTGTGTGTGTGTGTGTGTGTGTGTGTGTGTGTGTGTGTGTGTGTGTGTGTGTGTTTCTGTTCAACCAAACAAGATTTCCTGGTTTATCTTCTAGAAGGCTCTACGTTCCAGAGAGGTGGTCGTTCAGTTTAGAAAAGAAAAGAAACTAAAACTAAATATCCTTTATGATGTTTTTTTTCTTCAGTCAAAGGTAATAGTTTCAGTATAGTTTTAGTTTTTCAAATGTTTTTATTTTATTTTTTATTTCAGTTTACTAAATTGTTTTTCCAATTTTAGTTTGGATTTTAGTTCGCACCAACAAGTCACTGCTGGTTTAGACTCCATATCAGGCGTCCACCAAACCACTCTCGAACGTTAGATTAACGCTGAGGATAGGTTATGTAGATTTTTTTGGGAAACACCTAATCTGTATTGATGGGAACATGTGAGGAACAGGTGAGGAGGTCAGTTTCCGGAAGAAAGAGGAGGATATTCAGACACTTTGGAAGGAGGATGGACATAGATTTCAGAGCTGGTCAGATTACTACTGCACAGTTGAGTAGACAGATCTAGCAATCTGCAATACAAAGTTAATGCAGCTAAACTGTCATTATAAACACTTAATCAAACACACATTTCTATCAATACCTCTGCTGCCATCTATCTTGTCTGTCCTTGACAACTTGGTTATACTTAACTCTAAACTATAGACAAGCTAAAAAGTATTTTGTGTTGCTAAACCAACAATAAGTATTTTAACATAGATATTTTGTATTCTATGTATTCAAACATTCCAAATTAAAGTCATGACACATGAACTGTAAATAGTTCTGATCTCAATGGCTCTGCCTCATAGTTAAAAAGCTACATAGAGATAAGAGAGAGCCTGCCTCTTCCTAATAAAAAAGCTCTCCCTGGCCTCTGACACATGTACCATTCATCCCTCGCTTTCACTAAACTGAGGAATGTGACAGTTATTCTCTCTCTCTCTCTCTCTTCCCCACAAGTTCTCACAGAATTAGATGTTCATCCATGTTTACCAAACGTCAAATTTCAGGTTATGGTTAATTAAGATCCGGCATTTACTCCACATTCTTAAGGTTAGGCATGGTTAAGGTTAGGCATGGTTAAGGTAAGGCATGGTTAAGGTTAGGCATGGTTAAGGCAAGGGTTAAGGTCAGGGATAGGCTTCTATTTTTATAAATAAAAAACATCTTTCTATTGCTGGATTCAAACTTGCAACCTTTGGAATCAGATGCTTACGCCCATGCACCATCCCCATTCACAACACCCAAGCAAAACAGAAACCTACTTGAAGGTAACAGCGCTCACTGTTGCCCCTAGTGGCTGGTTTCCACATCATCTCCCAACGTCCTCAGACATGGATGGACGTCGAATACTGACTTGTATCATGGGTGACCTGGCTGCTCACTTTACCCCATTCTCTGTGTCTGTCTCTCTCTCCTTCTCCCTCTCTCCTCTCTCACTGTTATCACAGGGCCGGATTAGCAGGTAAACTGTGTTGCCGTGGCAACACTGGGGACTGGAGTCCCTACGGTCCCTAAGTTCATTAAGTCTGATAAAAGATAAAGTTGAACACTGAATATTGCCAGGGTTGAGTGTGTCAGGCGATTCTCTGTGTGTGTGTGTGTGTGTGTGTGTGTGTGTGTGTGTGTGTGTGTGTGTGTGTGTGTGTGTGTGTGTGTGTGTGTGTGTGTGTGTGTGTGTGTGTGTGCGTGCGTGCGTGCGGGTAAGCAGGCGTGGTTCCCTTTGCCATACAAGCCCTTGTTTTAATTCCACACAGAGATTTCTCATTCATCTCTTTAGATAAAAGAGGGAGGAGGTAGAGAGATCTCTTTTTTTGGCTCGTTGACTTTTGGAGAAAGATAAGAGCCCCCCTCCATTACTATGAAAGCAGAAAGTGATGAAGAACCTCCTCCCGGCCTGTTTTTGTTGAATAATCAGTCCCTGACATTTATCAAAAGACGTCTCTTCTTTCAAAAGGATTCAATGGTGTCTTAATGTAAGAAATTACCCTAAATTACAGAACAGAACGGCCCCATGAATAAACTTGCTCAGTGAGGAGTGAAACATATGGTATGTTTTATCATGTACTGGGTGGAATCAGTGAGCATTACAGTAAACAATTACAACATAATGGATGTTGATGACAATAATATATATATATTGCCAGGGACCTCATGATACGATACTATCATGATACTTTAGTGCCAATACAAAATGTATTGTGATTCTCACGGTTCTATATGTACTGCAATTCGATACTGCAATTCTATTGTGATTTGATGTTCCAAACATATTGCTAACTCTATGTCTACTGCAGAGGGACAAGAGAGAGACATGAGAAAATGAGCTTTGATCAGTCATGGAAATAAAAGTACTGAAAACATGTTGGCTCGCTATTTAAAAAGAAGATGGAGAACAAGCTACTGTATAGGATGAAAAATACCAGTGTTTTTGTGCAGGTACAGCCGGCCATTTTCATCAATCTACTCAGAATATAATAACAAAGTGAAAACTAGAATTTTAGAAATGTTTGCAAATTTTTTCAAACTTAAAAACAGAAATACATTATTTACATATGTTTTCAGACCCTTTGCTATGAGACTCGAAATTGAGCTCAGGTGCATCCTGTTTCCATTGATCATCCTTGAGGTGTTTCTACAACTTGATTGGAGTCCAACTGTAGTAAATTCAATTGATTGGACATGATTTGGAAAGGCACACACACCTGTCTATGTAAGGTCCCACAGTTGACAGTGCATGTCAGAGCAAAAACCAAGCCAGAGAGAGAGCTCCGAGACAGAATTGTGTGAAGGTTCCCAAGAACACAAGTGGCCTCCATTATTCTTATATGGAAGAAGTGTGGAACCATCAAGACACTTCCTAGAGCTGGCCGCCAAACTGAGCCATCGGGTGAGAAGGGCCTTGGTTAGGGAGGTGACCAAGGCTCCAGAGTTCCTCTGTGGAGATGGGAGAACCTTCCAGAAGGACAATCATCTCTGCAGAACTCCACCAATCAGGCATTCATGGTAGAGTGGCCTGGCGGAAGCCACTCCACAGTAAATGGCACATGACAGCTGGCTTGGAGTTTGCCAAAAGGCAACTAAATGACTCTTAGACCATGAGAAACAAGATTGAACATTTTGGCCTGAATGCCAAGTGTCACGTCTGAAGGAAACCTGGCACCCTCCCAACGGTGAAGCATGGTGGTGGCAGCATCATGCTGTGGGGAGTTTTTTCAGTGGCAGGGACTGGGAGACTAGTTAGGATTGAGGGAAAGATGAACAGAGCAAAGTACAGAGAGATCCTAGATGAAAACCTTCTCCAGAGTGCTCAGGACCTCAGACTGGGGTAAAGGTAGGACCCTAAGCAAACACCCAAGACAACGCAGAAGTGGCTTCGTCTCTGAATGTCCATGAGTGGCCCAGCCAGACCAAGGACTTAAACCAGATCGAACATCTCTGGAGAGACCTGAAAATAGCTGTGCAGCAATGCTCCCCATCCAACCTGACAGAGCTTGAGAGGATCTGCAGAGAAGAAAGGGAGAAACTCCCCAGGTACAGGTGTGCCAAGCTTGTAGCATCATACCCAAGACGACTCGAGGCTGTAATCGCTGCCAAAGGTGCTTCAACATTGTACTGAGTTAAGTGTCTGAATACTTATGTAAATGTGATATCTGTTGTTCATTTTTAAGAAATGTGCTAAAATTCGAGAAAACGGTTTTTGCTTTGTCATTATGGAGTATTGTGTGTAGATTAATGAGGGGAAGGCTCTAACATAACAAAATGTGGAATAAGTCAAGGGGTCTGAATACTTTCCAAATGCACTGCATAAAGATTTATATACTGTATATAGAGTACATTTATTTTAATACAAAATGATCTATATAATATCATTCCAAATAATATTGTGATATGTAACTATATCAATTTTTTCCCTCTAGCGTACAGACACACACGCACGCACACACACTGTCTGCCCTTCCGCAGGCCTGGTGCAGGTCCCTCATTACAGAACAGGAAGAGTTTCTCTGCCTCCAGAGACCAATACACAACCTACTCCTGTTCGGCTGCAGCGCAGTGTGTGTGTGTGTGTGTGTGTGTGTGTGTGTGTGTGTGTGTGCCCTTCGCCAGCCTGTCTGTTTTCACACAGATGATGAGTCAGAGACTCTGGTCTGTTTCTCGCTGCCTTAATCACCCTAGAGAGAGAGATAATAAAGGGGGAGGGAGAATAGAGAGAGAGAGAGGACAGAGATATAAAGTGAAGCAAAGAGAAAAAAGGCCACATCCCTAACTGTAGCCTTGCCAGTTTAACCTCTCATCTCCTCTCTCCCATCTCTTCTCTTAACTCCTCTCTCCTCACCGTCTCATTAAGAGATCTGAATAGAATAGGAAATCATTCTCCCAACAGGAGTGGAGTGTTTAAGCCCATTGGGAGCCAGTCTCAAATGCAGACTTACTTTCAGGTCTGCTTTAAAAACTCCCCTCATTCACCCCTCAGTTCAATACACACCTCACTGATACACACGCCCATCGTAATGCAAGTCTACTGTGACGTCAAGCCTGCAGCTTATATTGGGCAAGTTAAAAGGATGTACTGTCTTTGGGCTACTGCTATCATTGTGTTAATGTTAGGATCTGGCCATGGATAGTCGCCATACGGACACTGACTGTTAAAGGGGTAAGATACGCTATAACACGGTGAATGGGAATATGGCTCTGGAAGTGGGGTGAAAAGGTTGGTCTGAGAGATACAGGGAATAATAGGACATTTCCTCTAATACAGTTCAATCATGGACACTAATATAATTCTATTGGAGAAAAGAAGGGAGTGGTTAAGGGAAGAGAGCTGTCTGGTGGTTTGGTAAATGGTGAGGGTGAGGTAAAGGTGGAGGATAAGTGGAGGAAGAGTGTTTGATAAAAGAAAAGAGAGAGGGAGGGAGGGGGATCTACAGGCCAAAGTGGACCTCAATATAAAGATGTGGGCGAGGCTTTGATTCTTCACATCTCTCACTGGCTCTCGCTGCTTTCTTAAAGCATCGGCAGAGGAGAGAGAAGAAAGGAGAGAGGAGAGGACGAGAGGAAAGAGGAGAGGAGGAAAGAGGAGAGGAGGAAAAGAGCACAGACACACAAAGACATAGACCACACAAAGAGCTTGTGTGTGTGTGTGTGTGTGTGTGTGTGTGTGTGTGTGTGTGTGTGTGTGTGTGTGTGTGTGTGTGTGTGTGTGTGTGTGTGTGTGTGTGTGTGTGTGTGTGTGTCTGGGCTTGTGTGTGTTTGTGCTCTGAGGGCTTGAAAGATGGCAAGAATACAGGCCGAGGGAAAAGAGAGAAGAGTGGTCGATAAGTGGTATCTAATGATGGTTAAACACAGAGATGTTAGAGACAACAGGTCCAGGGGGGAGAACCACAATGAGCCCCCAGATAAGGCTCAGCTCTTCCCAAGGCTGAGTCATCATCTCCAGGCATAGCTCCTGGACAGCTCCCCCTCTCCTACATCCATCCATCCAGGCCCCAGAGGGAGGGACAGCAGGGGGGTGGTTTGTTCCCGGAGGACAGGAACAACAGCCTGGAAGGAGACACCTGACACTATGACATAATCTGCTGTGCTTTGCTGGCTACCTCTCAGTGTGGTATATGGATACACACATGCAGACGCTGGGAATTAACGTAAACACACTCAGGTGCACTAAGGCATATACATGCATGAGCACGCACACACGCAACAATCATACTCAGCTCCATAATATCCTGTGTAATTGGGAGCAATGTCCCTAGGACTGAGCCTCCTATTAATCACATCCAGCAGCCAAGTCTGACTGGTTCAGCTAGGTTAGACCGGGTCCAGCTGGTTCTGACAGAGTCTGGATGGGTCCGACTGGGTCCGGTGGAATCCGGCGGGGTCTAACTGGGTCTGATTGGTTCTGACTGGGTCTGAATGGGTCCATCTGGGTCAAACTGGATCCGGCTGGGTCCAGCTGGTTCTGACAGAGTCTGGATGGTTCCGACAGGGTCCGGCGGGGTCTGGCGGGGTCAGTGTCTGAGGCCATGGTCTAATAGAGTTAGAATGTCAGAGCTGAGAGGAGCTGGGCTCAGAGCTATTCAAAAACCTCTCACTCCATAATACTGCACACACACACAGCCCCAAGGACACACACACACCTACACACATAGCCACTCGTGCACAGATGCAAACACAGCCACTTTGCTGGTCATATGTGTTCATGTTGTGACCAGGTACCATTGACATCGCAATCATCCCACTGGACACACACTGGTTAAATCAACATTTTCCCCACGTCATTTGAATGAAATTACGTTGAACCAACGTGGAATGGACGTTGAATTGACGTCAGTGCCCAGTGGGATATGACCCTCCATCATACATGCATATGTGATGAAGAAGATCAGGCCATCAGGGTTAATCACACGGTTGACCACGTTTGATCACACGGCCCTGCGGTGGTTCCATATGATCTACGGCCACCGGATCTGTTCACCCAAACGGAGATCAGGTCACATGGTTCAGTATGAGGCTCTTGGCGCCGGGCCAAGAGAAAGAGAAGGGAACCCGATACAGGTAATGACCACACACCAGGAGGTAAAGGTACAAAGCAAAGGCCAATAACCCCTGTTCCTCGAATGTGTTTCTATGTGCATTTACTGTCTTCAAGGCATCTGATTCTGTAAAGACTTGTAAAAGCAAGCATCTCACATGCTATATTTCTTATTCAGGAAGGAAGACGAGACAAAACAAAGTATCCCATCCAGCATCCCTGCGCACAGTAACGTGGTGTTGATTGATGCTGTTCACAGCGGAACGCCATCGACAGACCCGCTTCCCAACGCCGCTGCCGCGCTCCTGGCAGGCGACGCCCACAAAACCCGCCCGCCGTTAGAGGAAGCGGCGCACGGCGAGACCCTAATCCATTTCCTTTTCCTGTCATTAATCTCCCCCCCCCGGTCACAGGAACAGAGGGAAATTCAGGAAGCAGAGAAGAAAATGAGAAAAACAGAGGGGAAATGGCTGAGTCTCGTGGAAAGGTGACAGCCATATTTTTTGATATTCATGAATTCCTCATAGCCCATTATTCCAGTCATCAAGGCCCAGGGCTGCTCCATTTCCCTTTCAAATGCCCCTCTCGTTTAGACGCCATTACTCACAGCCAGCAGCATTGGCTACACACGTTTTACACGTCTGTCAGCAAGCTCAGATGGAGAGAACCCAGAAGTCAGAGGAGGGGGGAGGAGAGAGACTGAGAGTGATAATAGAAGAGGGAGCCCCTTTGGAAATATAGATGTTAAAAAATTAAAACGACTGGGGTTGGTGATCTGGGAGATGAGTGATTGATAGGAAAGTGTGGTTGATTTCTCTCTGTTCAGAGCTGTCCACTACCCTATCCTCGATTCAAGGCATCAAGACAAAGGGTCAAGATCTTGATAAATACTGTAGCTGGGATAGGGGACGATCCAAAACCACTTTTGAAAAACAGAGCTGAGTTCAAAATAAACCACGATGACGATACAGGTGTTTGAGTGTGCGTATGCGCGCGCCCATGTGTCCTCTGTAAAAGAGGTGATTAACTATGGGGCACACACAGGTTTAAGAGTGGCATCCACTCTCCTTCCTCTAGCTCACAGACCGTGGCCTGGTGTGCCCCACTACCCACACACATAAAGCATGCCACACACCTGCTGTACCAGTCCTGGGTTCACTCTGCCAGCTGGTAGAAAAATAGAAGGTTACTGTACAGGTTTCAATGTGTTATCTCCCTGCATATTTTACCTTGTGAAAAATGCCCTGCTCGTAGTGTGAACTCTGCCGGAGCTGTAACTTCAACGCAATTCACATGAAGGAGACACTGTGACATGCAGCATGCAAGTATTTCTCCCACTGAGGAGGGATGGGGCCAACACAAGCACTGCATAGAGATAACAGACAAGCAATCAAATCCTTGACTACCGTATGCCTCTCCCCGTGTTTCCTTCTCTATTTGTTGCTTTTCTATGTGAGTTTGTGAAAGTGGTAGCCAATCAGGTAGCAGCCTGGGAAGACATGTCTGAAACAGGTTCTGATAACAGACTCTCATCTATGTGATGGAGGAACCACACAACACAGAGAGACACGAGGTACCCGGAAATACAGGGGGAATGGATGGAGGAAGGGATAGACAGGGGAGAGAGAAGGTGTGTCGATGTGTATAGAGGGAGAGGAGGAGAAGACGAGAGAGGGAGAGGAGGAGAAGAAGAAGAGGGAGATACAGTGGATACGTTTGTGTGTTTTGGATTGTACCAGGACTGCCACCACCCCCTCACTCAGTCCTCTCTCCTGTCAATATAATGGCTTCACAGTGGCAGCGTAATGACAGAAGAAACCATTTTCATTTGGTCCCCGCGGAGAAAGCTCAAATCCCACCACTCCATCCTACACTAATCTAATCATTCTTCCATCACTCCCTCCATCTCTCTTCCTCCACCCCTCTCTATTGTAGTTCTAGAGAGTGAGGCATGTGAGATCTTGGCATTCAAACAAGTCATTCTGCCGCTAATCTCGATTGTAGCCGCAAACACATTACTGAGAATTGACATTATCTCCCACCTCTTTGCACACACACACACACACACACACACACACACACACACACACACACACACACACACACACACACACACACACACACACATTCTATCATACACATGTACACTAACGTTCAAAAGTTTGGGGTCACTTAGAAATGTCATTGTTTCTGAAAGAAAAGCACATTTTTTGTCCATTAAAATAAAATTGATCAGAAATACAGTGTAGACATTGTTAATGTTGTAAATGACTATTGTGGAAATGGCTGTTTTTTAAATGGAATATCTACATAGGTGTAGAGGCCCATTATCAGCAACCATCACTCCAGTTTTCCAATGGCACGTTGTGTTAGCTAATCCAAGTTGATCATTTTAAAAGGCTAATTGATCATTAGAAAATGATCAATTCTTCTGATCAATTTCTGATCAATTTCTTCTGAAACTCATCAGTCTATTCTTGTTCTGAGAAATGAAGGCTATTCCATGCTATTCCATTCTATTCCATATCTCAGACTGGCCAATAAAAAGAAAAGATTACGATCGGTAAAAGAACACAGACACTGGACAGAGGAATTCTGTCTAGAAGGCCAGTGTCCCGGAGTTGCCTCTTCAATGTTGACGTTGAGACTGGTGTTTTGCGGGTACTATTTAATGAAGCTGCCAGTTGAGGACTTGTGAGGCATCTGTTTCTCAAACAATTATGTTAGCTGTGCTAACATAATTGCAAAAGTGTTTTCTAATGATCAATTAGCCTTTTAAAATGATAAACTTGGATTAGCTAACACAACGTGCCATTGGAAAACAGGAGTGATGGTTGCTGATAATGGGCCTCTGTACACCTATGTAGATATTCCATAAAAAAATCAGCCGTTTCCAGCTACAATAATCAGTCTTAACGTGTTTATCTCTGTGTGTGCATGTGCATTGTGCGAGTGTGTCTTGTTCCTCAGTAATAATCACTATCTATTCTCATCAAATCAGACATACAAACAAGAAAGAGAAGAAAAAAAATGGAAGAGAGATAAAAAGCCTAACATCATAACAGTCATTCTCGTGTGAGCTGGGAATGGTACATGTTCAGCATGGTAAACCATGTCAATCATCATTCACAGTCATAAACCATGTCAGTCATCATTCACTATGTCTCTTGAGAGAGAGAGAGAGAGAGAGAGAGAGAGAGAGAGAGAGAGAGAGAGAGAGAGAGGCTGATATAGAAAGACAGATGGGTGGTTTGACAGGGGGAAATTAAAAAGTGAAAATGTGACAAAGGGGTGAGGAGAGGAGAAAACATAGGGGGTACACACTCTCTCACATGGGCGAGAGAGGGTGGAGTTGGGAGAACAGGAGTCCCTGGCTGCCCAGTGTTCTGGTTTCGATCCCCCTAATGCTCCCCCTATTCTAATAAAGGTGCCAGGCAGAACCAATGATTTATAGCCCATGATTTACTGGGGGACCGAATACCCCCGCCCACCTGGCTGGGGCCTGCTCACACAGTCATAATAGCCTCTCTCCCCTCCCTATATCACACACATCCAGATGGGTTTATAGACCAGCCTCTACTGGGCCATGGTTGTGACCAGACCGTAGAGCTAGAGGGAAGTAGATTGGCAGAGTATATCTCCACTGTGCTGACAAGGCTTGTCGCGTCCATATCTGATCTATGATCAGTTCCATATCTATGGCAGACAGAGGAGGAGGTTCTGTTGTGAATTGTGTGGGGTGTTTTTGGATCATGCATCAAAATGCTGATCTAATTGTTCAAGTTCTACTTTCCTTTTGCTGACACCTATTGTTCTACGGCCCAATGCGTACATAAAAGAAGGAAGTCAGAGAGAAACAGAGAGAGAATTCCTTGTAGAAGCTAGAAAGTCTGAGCTGTATTCTCCTGACGGTCTCTTCTGGGTGCTCTCCTGTTTGAGCGTCTCCCCCCACTGCTCTCTGATCTAACAGAAATGGCAGGGTTTGTGTGTGTGTGTGTGGCACTGAGGAGGAGTGTGAATGTGCCCAGAGCGAGAGAGAAGGATGGAGGAGGAATGTGTGTTCGCGTTAGGGATAGAAGAGGGATGTGTGTGTGTGTGTGTGTGTGTGTGTGTGTGTGTGTGTGTAGTGGTCGGTCGCCGTCGAGCAGCGTATTTATCTCAGTGTAATGGCACATCATTAATATTCACAGCTAGCTCCGGATCAATGATCCTTGGCAGCCTGGCTATTATTTCATTTCTTGTATCTAAAAAGGCATAGCGAGGATTCAGCTAAATTGTTTTGAGTTGTTTTGGCTGAGTCGTCACAAAGACGTTCGCAGGAAGGAGTGGAGCAAGGGAGGTAGAGATGGGTTGGGATATGCTAAACTTCACGGGGGGGGGGGGGGTAGAAAGAGATATACAGTACAGTATATACAGTATTGCTGCGTTAGCACGACTACAACTCAAGAATACAATTGCACTTCAACTAGCGACATCACAACTCAGAGAATATGATAGGCAGCACATCAATACTCTCAGAAAGCCTGACCCAGCCAATCAAATCTCGCTTGAGACCTGACTGAAAGCTGTCTGTCTGAAATACATTTTTCAATGTTGACCATTCTACTGTTGAGCCAAGTCAGTCAACAGTTACTGTACCTCAAAAACCCATTATCTACCAGGTGACTGGCAGGTTGACTGGAAACACAAGGTGATTTCTGACACCTAACAACATCCCCACAACGTCCGTAAACCTAACAGAGGAGATGGGGCCTGGTCACGCCAGGCTGGCCACAGATAATACACCCTGCTAATCAAAGACTGTTAAGTCTACACTCAAGGGGGGGGGGGGGGGGGGAGAAGAGGGGATGAATGTAACAGAGGGAGGAGAAGAAGGGGTGGAGGGAGAGAGGAGGAGGAGGAGGGAGGAAGAAGAGGAGGGAAGGAACAGAAAGGGGAAGGACAGAGAGAGGAAGAAGGTGTAGGGAGAAAGCTGAGGGAAACAGTGGGAGGAGGAGTGTCAAGGGAAAAGGGGGAAGATACGGGTGAGGAATTCCATCTCAGTCATGGTCACACCCCTTGCCCTGGACACCACTTCTGGGAGCAATCGGAATGTGCTGCGTCAGTCAGCAGTGTAGCGCTGAACAGAACAGTTTGAGAGCAGACAGAACCCGCCAGTTAGATGGGCAGTGTAGCATCACACAGTGTAGCATCACACAGTGTAGCTGAACATATGCTGTAGGGGGACTCAAATCAGCAACCTCAGGAGGGTGGCTAAGCATTGGGCTAATGGAGGTGGCTGCCATAGTGCTTTGTTCATGCGGCTGAACAGCACACATACAATTATAGTTAAATGCACTGTGTTAGCGGGGCTAAATTTCCACATTAGCGTGAATAGCTGTGTTAGTGTAGCCTACTGAGACAGTCTGTTATTATAGCTAACACACGCATAACGGGTTAGCTAAAAGCACTACGTTAGGAGTTAGAGAATCCATGATCGTATTTGCGGCTAAAACACAAGCACACACATAGTATTAGTTAGGCTGATCGTTAACAGTTAGTAGTTGTGTTCGTTAACAGTCCATTAGTAGAGCCATGCAGGCACAATGTTAGCATAGCTGGTCATATGCAGTAAGACAAGGTAAAAACACACAGCATTATGTTTATACAGTTAAAAACACTTGTTGTACACCAGATACACACAACGTTAGCATGGCGGAACACTTATTTATATTGGTTAGTCAAGAAGCCCAGAGTTAGCCCAAAATAGTGTTCAAGTTACCAGAGAGTGTGTGTACGCTAGCAGCATGCTAGCTAAGTGAGATGCATTACTCCTGCCGGTCCCTGTGTTCTCATTCAGATGGGGATGAACGGTATGATGTCAGGCACGCGCTCTACTTCACTAAAAACTGTGTCAGCACTTCACTGCTGCTAACTAGCCACCAACTGTACTGTACTGTACTGCTGCACCATGCACACTGAGACACACTGAACTCCACCCACACAAAATGAGGCTGGAAATAAGCAGTTGGAATCTTGGAGTTCCTATGCTGGTTTAGGTTTGATAATCCCACACACGCACGTATACACACATGCACGCATACACACACACACACATGCACACAACGGAGAGGGTGATGTGCCTATTATAATAAGGTTACAGGGAGATTTCTCCCCAGCAGTATACGGTTTCAAGGCCAGACAGACGTAGAGTGTGTGAGTGTCAGACGCTTAGGAGAGAAGAGACGAGATGATGAGAGAGAGAGAGAGAGAGAGAGGGAGGAGGGGATGGAGGATGGGAGAGAGAAAGCAAGATAGACAGAGAGGGAGAGAGGCAGAGAGAGAGACAGAGAGGGAGGGAGGTGGAAGACAGGAGAGAGAGACGATTTAAACATGAGACCACCTCTCTAGCTATCTGCCCAAAAGCAGAAGACCTTGCCACCGTTCGCCACGCTGTCTTGTTGACCTATCCAGTCGTCTCTCATTGGCCTGAACAGGGATGAAAGCAGCAGAGTGAACAACCTTTCAACCTATCTCTAGGAAAAACCCTCCACTCCCTCAGAGCCAAGGCGTGTGTGTGTGTGTGTGTGTGTGTGTGTGTGTGTGTGTGTGTGTGAGCGCATGCGCTAGCTTGCATGTGTGTCTATCATGTTTGAGTTGGGTTAAAATTGAATCTTCAATGCATTTTTCAAACCGTCAACTGTCATTCAGCCAAAAGGTGATTTTAAAATAGATCCCTCCCTCTAAGAAGCATGGGCGTATGTCATTCAGATGTCTATGACAGGACACTGTATCATAGACTGTGTGACAGTGTGCAGAGAGCAGTGCTGCGGGAGGGGACACGAGGGGATGGGAAGGGACAGCTGATGGTAAATGGATTGCGTTCCTCGGGGGAAGTGTGTCTTGCCACCATAACGTCCTCTCTCTGTCCCCTCAGCACGACCCTGTAGCCCTCTATGAGCAGTGATAAGCTGCCATTAACACACCATTAACACTGACCTCTGTACAATATCAAGCAAGAATGATTGTATGATACAGCCAACCGAGTTGAAGGAGCTCAGGACAGTCTTAGAGAGAGAGAGAGAGAGAGAGACTGTTTGGGAGTCAGGAATACAGGCTACACCACAATGTATCTGCTATGGACATGATAAATCAGATTCAAACAAAGTGGTACAGTGGAATCTGGTCCGAACTCAAGGCTTTAGTCAATTTAATCTTTGGTTCAAATGTTGGGCCAGAGATTGATCATAAGCACAGCACAAGGTAACGCACCAAATATTTTACGGTATTATTTCAACAAGCACTGTGTTCAAAGCTTTTCAGCATTTTTCAGTGGGAAACACTTAAGAACGCTTGCTGAGCCTTTCAAGCCGAGCCGGGGGGCCAGACAGAGACAGAGGGCCCCTCTGAGATAGCTAGACAGACGCTGTAGGACAATCAAAACAATCTGAGATGATAGCAGGCAAAAATAACCCTTTTTATTCAATTAAACCGCCAATGCCGGAAGATCCAAGGTGAACAGCGGCCCTGCAGACTAACAGGCCTTCCTGGCTCTCCTTCTTTCTTTCCTATCTTCTTTCTCACTGTCCTTTTTCTTCATCTCCTCAGCTTGCCTCTCGACTGTATTTTATTGTGCTCAGGTCCCCCCCCCCCCCCTCCCCTCCCCCCGTGTCTGGCTAAGTGTAGAAGTCTAACAAAGCCCAGCAGGCACACATAAAGTCATGTCTTTGTGCCAGAGCAACGAGTCTCTTTCCAGCACAGGTGTACTGTTAACCTTCAATGGAGGAAAATGACATCTCTGAGTCTTTGGTGTGACTTGTCGATAAACAGATCAATGATTGCTTATGAAGAAAAGAGAGAGCACTGTGTTTACTAACAGAAGGTGTATGAGCACGAGCCAACCTTCGAGGTAGACAACGTGATGATTGAGAAAGAACTATGGTGTGTATTCATGGATGCCAAGGGAAGCCAAATCCCCCCCCCCAAAAAAAAAAAATTGACCAGTGAACAAATAAAAAACATACCAAATAATGTGTCTTTCGTCTCTCTGTGTTTCATAATGTTTCTTCAATTCGGAAGAGGCTGAATGTATCTTACAGGAAAAAGCATACGTGTGAGCAAAACAGCACCCCTCTGTCTCTGTATCTGTAGACCATCTTATAGGATGCTGTCTGCTGAAAAAGAGTATGACATTGTTGCCGCCCATAGCATTGAATACAAGGGAAGTCAGCGAGCATTTGGCCTCCCTTTAAAAAAAAGTGTCAAATAATAGCTAAACTGAGTGAGCTCAACTGTGAATGGTCCTGGTGCACTAAAAATAAAGTGTCAAGGGAAGCCAGTTTGGATTTGGCTTCACACCAATCACATCACATCAAAAACAAAAAGACAGAAACAACTTGCATTGTTGCATCTCGTTATGTTTTTGTCCTCCGGTGGCTAGCTAGCTAAAATTGCCACATTCCTAAATTAGCCATGGATGAAAATAGGGATATGGACTTGTGGTTTTACTTAATTCTTTGTACTTGCCAATAATTATAAAGGCAATTCTAATCCAACAATTAATTCATACATTGTTGTGCCCCTGGCCTGAGAGGATGGAAGTTCAATATGCAGCTAGATATAGAAGGCCGTTAACTAGCTGGCTGTTAACTAGAATCATAGACCGTTAACTAGCTGGCTCATCATTACCCGATAAAGGAAGTTAGACTAGCGAACAAGCATTTTAGCCAGGTAGCCTAGGATAACAAAAACTAAACGTGTGTACTGTATGACAGCGTCATAGACCCTTTAGGCAACATGAAAGAGAGAAAGATGGCATGTTTTTCTACTTGCACCAACACACACACACACGCACGCACGCACGCACGCACGCACGCACGCACACACACACACACACACACACACACACACACACACACACACACACACACACACACAGAGAGAGAGAGAGAGAGAGAGAGAGAGAGAGAGAGAAATCAGGACCATGGACAGCCACATCATATTTAGCTTGGACTAAATAATTTTGGTATCTTTTAGTTGTCACTCTATTAGACTAAGCAGAGTTGATTTGATGAAGTTGAAATGGTGCTGGAATAGTGGAGGCAGCTCCTGTTTTCTTTGCGACTTGCAGTAACTCTCTGTGGTTCTAAATCAATAGTTGTTAAAATTGTAGGAAAATGCCGGAAACATTAACTTGCTTGACCATGCTGTAGGTCATGTAACTGTCTGCTACATGCAATTTGCTTTGTGGACTTCAACGGACAGAGGTTGCTATCCGGTTTTGTGATGAAACAAAGGTGTGGTTGAATTTATTCTGTCACTGTGTCTTATTGTCTCGGCCTTAGGCATATGAAGTAACAGATTCTAGAGAAAACAACAATTATCACAACACATAGGTTGTAAAATGTTTTTTTCCCCCCTAGCTTGGCTTCCCTGGTGATTTTACCCAGTTTGCACCGCTACTGAGTGAGAGTGAGAGAAAGAGAGAACAATAAAGAGCTGAAGAGAGAGAAAGGGACAAAGAAAATAGAAAATAAGGTGTATCTCTGACCCCAAGCACGTTTCATTCTCCACTGGTTTGTGCTTTTCATTTATAGTGCCTGGTGTGTGTGTGTGTGTGTGTGTGTGTGTGTGTGTGTGTGTGTGTGTGTGTGTGCGTGCGTGCGTGCGTGCGTGCGTGCGTGCGTGCGTTTGTGTGTGTGTGTGTGTGTGCGTGCGTGTACGTGCATACATCTGTGTGTATTTGTGAGTGCCTGTATGTGTTTCACTTGACATGCACCATTTGCAAGGCGTTCTACCCCCCGTTCCACTCCATTTGAGCAGACATTCTGAGAACAGCAAAATGTCCAGTTAGGCCCTGGCTCTAAATGCACCTTGAAGCGCAAAGGAATAAGCTAGGGCTCATTCTCCTCATAGCAAAACAGCCAACACATGATAGCCCAGCCATACACAAATGAAAACAAGGTTGTACAGTAGCACAGCTCAGTGGAGGACTATTGACTCCCTGCCTGTCTCCTGTCCATCTCCTACTGCGTGTCTGGGCCACAGAGCCCACCTGTCACCGTCTGTTGCTCTCTTGTTTATATTAAGACATAATCAATGGAAGAAGACAAGAGGCCTGGATAAGTGACTGGTTGAAAGGCTGTTTAGGGGAATTCATTAACATACTGTACTGCACAGTGTATTAGGATGCAACATAGTGCCTATCTCAATTACTGTATATGAGTGTACAAAGCTATCGATCCCGTGACAACGTTCATTCCTACGTGAATACTCAATAGCGCATCGAGGCCAAGTGAAGTCAGCTAAGCTGGTGTCTAATATGCAGTTTGAGCTACTCCAGAACGTGACGTTGCAGGCTAGCTCAGTGCTGCCCCCCTTCATTGAGTAACTTGAGTTCAAGGCAGACCGAGGTACTGTAGGCTACCACTAGCAACTAAATGATCTTTATAACTTATTCTTTGTGCAATTTCAAAATAATTGGTTAAAGGACATACATCTGGTGTATTAGAAGCAATTATTGGTACCCTAATTGTCTTAAAAAAATAGTTTTACACGAAGATTGACCACAAATATTGCCATTTTCCCATTCACTATAATGAGGGATCCTGTTTTCTGCAAAGAATGCCTACAGTACCGCGGTTGGCCTTGAACTTCTGTCGCTTCAATGGAAGTGGGCAGTCCTTTTCCCCTGGCATTTCTATTGTAACTTGAGTAATGTCTTGTTCTAGTTGCAAACGCCTGTGCGGACGGCAGTACACTCAACGTTGTTAAACCGCAAATAATAAAACACAGTTGAGATTTAACTTGGAAAAAGCTTGTCCCTCGTCTCCCTGTTGCGTTCATAATATTTGACGAGGAGAAAAGGCAAATCATCCAAGCAGAAAGTAATCCTGTATGGAGAATAGAGGTTGTAGTTTTCGTCAGATATAAAAGGCTTTTATGCAAGAGGTGTGTGAAAATACACCAGTTTTAAGGTGTTCGCTAGGTCAATAGCTAGCTTTTTCAGAGAAGCAAACAAAGCTAGCTGTGTTTATGGATGTAACGCAATACAGGAAGTAGTGCCAAACTGTATATGCCAATCTGTCAGTCAATCTCTTTCCCAAAAACAAACTGTGAATCACCCTCTCCCTGCCACTGAAATCTCCATCTCTCTCTCCCAAAACAACTCTTTATTTCTCCAACTCTTTGTTTCTCTACGCACTTCCCAAAAAACAGCATAATGTTAGCCGTTACCATTTATGATACTATGTCATTGAGATCATTTCCTCATCATACAGAACCATCATTATGATACCACCTGACCAACCGTCCAACAGCGCCAAAGCCCGGGCCAAGCTCCATCGGTGAAGGCTGCAGCCTGCAGTTGAAGCCTTCCTCAGCGATGTTCTCTTCTGTTCTCTCCTCCTCTCTCTGGGTTGAGAAGCCATCCTTTCTACTCCAGCGCGTCTCTAGTTGGCTTCATTAAAGATCCTATCTAAAATAATCACTTAACCGCGCTATACAAGAGTGTGTGTGTGCGTGTGTGTGTGTGTGTGTGTGTGTGTGTGTGTGTGTGTGTGTGTGTGTGTGTGTGCGTGTGTGTGTGTGCGTGTGTGTGTGTGCGTGTGTGTGTGTGTGTGTGTGTGTGTGTGTGTGTGTGTTAGATCCTAACCCATGCAGCATAACGAATTAATTCAATTAGGCCCATCCTCATCCACTGTTAATAGCATATATAAGCCACCCAGAGACAGAGAGAAAGAAGAGAGAGAGGGATGGGGTGTAGAGAGATGGACGACACTGAGCAAGACACCCCAACGGTAGAGTAAAGAACACCAAGTTTCAAGTTGCATTTGTCGTATGTACGGGATACGCATGTTGTACATCATCCAATGAAATGCTTACTTGCAGGTTCCTTCTCGACAACGCAACAACAATAAGAAATGTCAAAGATAAGAATACGAACATAAAGTAAATGACAGAAAAGGGGATAAAGATTTTAGAAAAGGTATAATAGAGGAAGGCAAAATGTATAGTACAATGATGTACACGTGTATTGGAGAAGGGGCGGATGGGGGGCCACTGTATACATGTAGCAGTATAATAAGAGTCTGGTAGCAGCAGATGTGTGCTAAGGTGCGGAGAATTAGAGCAGTCCACTTCAAGTGTTCAGCAGTCTGATGGCTTATAGAGAGAAACGGTCTCTGAGCCTGTTGGTATCAGACCTCGTGCTTTGATAGTGTCTGCCTGACGGTAAGGGAGAGAACAGCTCCTGGCTGGGGTGTGTGGGGTCCTTGATGATGACCAGGTTTTTTTGTTTACATATTACTCATGTAAGTGCAAAACCTAACAAAACTCAATGTTCAGCGAACACTAAACACTTAAAGCTGTTGTATGGGTGTGATTTGCAACAGGCGTGGATGGTATGAGAGGAAATCGATGCCTTTAACACTGATTGTAGCTGCCAACTCAATTTCAAATATGAATCAGAGACAGCCCTCACTTGTCTTTGATCGATTCGCGTTCTTGCTGGGCTCTGAAATTGCCTCGTTGGACTGGACCTCTCTACATAATCGTCATCACTAACACCGCCACAAAGTCAGAAGTGTGGCTAAACCCCACCCATTTCTACAATTTCTAACCCTAACCTTAACCCTAACCTTAACCAAACTGCTAACCTTATGCCTAACACTAACCTTAAATTAAGACTTAAAAGTGATGTTAGCAGGGTTATTGTCTGGCCCTGAATGCCGAACACCTGCCAATCAGAGAAGACAGTGGTAACAACACAACCACCTCTTACCCCAGTTGGCCTGCTCATCTGAAATCTGCTTCCTCTCTCTGTTCCTCTCGGCCGCCCGCTGCGCTGTAACTGGTGCCTGACATCTTAGTGTACTGTATGATTTGATCTGTTTATTAATTCACTTCCTGGATAATAAAAGCCTTCTGATGCGGACATGGAGAGAGGGGGAGAGGGAGGGAGGTGAGGAGCATGGGGGGGGAGATGGAGACAAAGGGAGTAATAGAGAGGAAGAGAGGAAAAAGAGGGAGAGAGAGAGACGGGAAAGGGAGGGTGGAGAGACAGAAAGAAGGAAAGAGGGGGAGAGAAATACAGAAAGAGAGATGAAGAGAGAGAGAGATACATCGATGAATAAACATGTACAGCTCCAGAGTTCTGTTCACCCAGAGATGAGGGTCAGAGTGTGTTTCACTGTAGTAGGTAGGTGGACTGTATCACCTGTATAGACAGGGGACTATGCCACGACATGTCAGGTAGTTACAGGAAGTCAAGCAGTTAGGCATGTTGACATAGATACTGTGCACACAGCAGAACATCTCAACATCACACACACACACACACACACATACGCACACACACACACACACACAAGCAAGAATGCAGACACAATGACATAAACACACACAGTACACACACAACAAACGTATGCACACACGTGCGCTAATAACGATTGTTTAAATGAGAAAATGGTAAGAAATAAAGTATTGTGAATCATTTATATTTCAAGAACCCCAGTAGGAATGGAAGAAGCCGTCATTATCAGATCCGAGGAAGGAGCAAATATTTGTTTTTCGATGTTCAATTATATTCCGTTGTTGTACTGTAGAAATCATTATTAGATGAATGGACAGATCATTAAACACATTCACACAAAAGCAGCTCAAGCAGTCTTTATACACTACAGAAAAGAAAAAAAAACTTTCCCAAAAGTAATTGCAGTTTTTTAAATCGATAGATGTCTGAGCACACGCTGCACTGGAATCCAATTTCAAATCCTTAAATCTTTATTTAAACAAACAGCTGGAGAACAAAGTAGTGAGGAATCAAATTGTAATACCCCTCACTCCGGGAACCCTCTACACATTGATATATGATATGATATGTAATATAATATATGACATATGATATAACATGTATCAACGATATGGATAGAGTAAGAAAGGTGTCTGTGCGAGTATGACTCCATATAGGAATGAGATTATGATTCAACACGACACATGAACATTAGTCCCAGCGTTACCACAGAGCATTACCATAATTATGTCATTGCAACAATAGTCGAAAGTAAAACATCCTCATCTTCCAATTGGAGTCCACTCCGTTCGGGTACGTGGTCAAATGAACTGTCACCTCTCATGTCGTAGTTCAGCCTCTAATTGTCAAAGTCCCATGCTGTGACATGGTTGGTCACATTGCGGTAGCGTGTGGCGCGTGGTGAGCAGAACTGCACATTTGGGCCACTGTCTGTGACATAATTGGGCATCTACTCCGTCACGTGACTTTGATAGAATCTGACCATTTCTGATGGATGTTTTCGAAACACTCATTTAGTTAATTCAACTGATTTCTTAGATGAAACACGCACATCCTCGACAACATCTAGCATGGGTTAATCTGGAGTCTTTTTTACACCACCTGCTGGTTTGCTTTCTCAATATAGCTCAGTAACCTTGTTCCCCAGGTCTAAACCAGTCACCAACCAACCAGCCGTTCAGAGACAACAATCATGAAAACCAGCAGACACTGAAGCCCTCCAGGCCTAAAGTCAACCAGCCCTATATTAAAGGGAAATGTCATTAGAGTCAACCAGCACTATATTAAAGTGAAATGTCATTAGAGTCAACCAGCACTATATTAAAGGGAAATGTCATTAGAGTCAACCAGCCCTATATTAAAGGGAAATGTCACTAGAGTCAACCAGCCCTATATTAAAGGGAAATGTCATTAGAGTCAACCAGCACTATATTAAAGGGAAATGTCACTAGAGTCAACCAGCCCTATATTAAAGGGAAATGTCATTAGAGTCAACCAGCCCTATATTAAAGGGAAATGTCACTAGAGTCAACCAGCCCTATATTAAAGGGAAATGTCACTAGAGTCAACCAGCACTATATTAAAGGGAAATGTCATTAGAGTCAACCAGCACTATATTAAAGGGAAATGTCACTAGAGTCAACCAGCCCTATATTAAAGGGAAATGTCACTAGAGTCAACCAGCCCTATATTAAAGGGAAATGTCATTAGAGTCAACCAGCACTATATTAAAGGGAAATGTCATTAGAGTCAACCAGCACTATATTAAAGGGAAATGTCACTAGAGTCAACCAGCCCTATATTAAAGGGAAATGTCACTAGAGTCAACCAGCCCTATATTAAAGGGAAATGTCACTAGAGTCAACCAGCCCTATATTAAAGGGAAATGTCACTAGAGTCAACCAGCCCTATATTAAAGGGAAATGTCACTAGAGTCAACCAGCCCTATATTAAAGGGAAATGTCACTAGAGTCAACCAGCCCTATATTAAAGGGAAATGTCACTAGAGTCAACCAGCCCTATATTAAAGGGAAATGTCACTAGAGTCAACCAGCCCTATATTAAAGGGAAATGTCACTAGAGTCAACCAGCCCTATATTAAAGGGAAATGTAATTAGTCAACCAACCCTACAGTATACTGAAGGGAAATTTAAACATTTTTCATCTTCATATTCATCATACACTGATCCAATGTCAGCCAGCAATGAGTGCAACCTGAGTCCGGCTCCATATTGGGCTTGAGACATACAGATCTAGGATCAGTAAGTAAGGGATGTAACCTGAGGCAGTGTCCCTACCAGGCTCCAGACATACTAACGAGATTCCTGATCATGCCTGTAACCCTTATGTGACCCCAACAGACTTGACCTCTAACCCCTGACCCTCCCCATGTGACTACTGAGTTCCTATGAGCTGTAATCCTGACTAGACCCTAGAGACAAATCATATTCTATATGACCTCCTATTAGAATGAGTCTATGGCCTTGAGTAACAACATGCATAGCCAACCTATACAATGTGTGTAACACCTTCGGCAAGTAACAAACGGTTGTCCATTGAAGCTGCAAATCCTCATAGGGCTAGGCATCCCTTGCAGTGAACAGCACAGATCAGAGGGTTGAGCCCTTGATAAAGGGACAAAGGTGTCTCATTTAGGGAGTTTGCTGACTTCCCTCTCTCCTATCTCTCTCTCTCTCTCTCTCTCTGTCATTGCCTGTCTTTCACTCTTCCTCTCTCCTCTGTCAGTCTATTAGTGTCTCTCCCTCTCTCCACTCATTCTCTCCTCAGCATCTCCAGTAGCGACAGCTGCTTCAGTAATGGATGCCGTTTGACAGTGAATAAGCCAATTAGAATGGCAGTGATTTAATTGGCCCCGGACGATTTCACTAAATCCACAAACGAGTCAATTAGTGGGACCGTGAGGGGCCAGGGGGGCAGAAGCAGGACAAGGGGGTTAAGCTGTGACACTGATTCAAGTTATTCAAGTGTTACACATTCTAGAACCACCGTGGTTATTATTTGACTTTGCACTTTGCTGGTCATCTAAGAACATTTTATTAATTGATTAATTCAAGTTGTTCACCTCCCAATCTTTGATACACATGGACAAAGGCAGAGACAGACACACACACACACACACAAACACAAACACATACACTGCCTCTCTTCCAGGTCCGGGGATAGCCAAACTGAGGGATTCCTGGCCGTACTAACTGGATCACAGGCTGGAAGGAGAATTGGCTGAAATTAGGCCGTAATTCAGTGGACACGCAACTGGATTTGTCTCTGGCTGCGTGTCTGCCTAGGTACAGCATGGACACGCAGTGTACACAGTACAATATGAACCTCTGGGCAACTGCAGCACAGGAGCCAGACGTTATACAACATGATACTGCAGGTCAGAGACAGGCTGGGGATTTGAGAGAGCTAGCAACAGTAAGAGGCTTAGGTATACTTAAGCAATAAGGCCTGAGGGGGTGTGGTATATGGCCAATATACCACGGGAAAAGGCTGTTCTTACACACGACGCAACGTGGAGTGCCTGGATGCAGCCCTTAGCCATGGTATATTGGCCATGTACCACAAACCCCTGAGGTGCCTTACTGCTATTATAAACTGGTTAACAATGTAATAAGAATAGTACAAATAAATGTTTTGTCATACCTGTGGTATACAGTCTGATATACCATGGCTGTCAGCCAATCAGAATTAAGGGCTCGAACCATACATTTAAAATTGTGAATTTGGTGCAGCCAGTGATACTGCTAGAGTATATGGGTGCATTGAGCAATGTGGAGTGCTGCAGTGGGCTCATAAAAGACACAGCACGGAGAGAAAACTCATACTGCTCTCTGCTATGCCTTCTTATCTCTCTCTCTCTCTCTCTCTGTCTCGCTCTCTCTGTCTCTCTCTCTTTCTCTCTCTCCGTCTTGCCACCTTTATCTCACTCCCTCTCTCTTTGCCCTTTCTCCAAATTTCCCTATGACCTTATCCTTCTCTTTTTCTATATTCTTTCTCTCTCCCTCCCTCCTCTCTCTTTTACCTGCTTCACTGAGCACACCTCCCTCCCCTCCCCTGCTCCCTGCAGTTCCCAGCCACAGATCCATCCCTGTCTCTGGTCCCCTGGCAAGGTAATGAGACATTAAAGAACGATAGCCTGCGTCCGCTTAAGAGCTATGTCCTTGCTCAATCTACCAAAACACTCCTCGCACGCACGTACGAGCACACACACACACACACGCCCACACACACAGACACACACATTTGAGAGAATTGTAGGGATTTTTACAGACATGAGTACTGGACATGTATTTATTTTAAATAATACGGTCCATCATACACTCGATTCATCCAATGGCTTTTTGTGAGGCACTGGACCGATGCAACAGAATAGAAACAGATGACTGTGTGTTCATACTCTTAAACAAAGGCTAATGCAGCTGTGTAGTCACCACCTGTCAAGCCCTGGGCACAGTAAACACAGACTGGCCTCAGGTACTGCCATCACCCGCACACACGCTGGCACTGCAGCCAGAAACACACAACACACAGTAACCAGCTGATTGACACATCGGCAGAACAAAAAAGTGAGGCTTCTATTATGAGTCAACAGAATGGTTTCTGGTTGTGGATGGGAGCTTGGCTGTGTTTCAGTGAGGTTAGTGTGTGTGTGCATGTGTGTGTTTGAGTGGGAGTGAGAGTGAGAGAAGGTTGCCTTTCTTCACTGAGTTTCTTTGTCTCAGGCCTAGCTCATTAACAGAAAGGCCAAGACACGCACACACACACACAGAAATAACAAGCCACTCCTACTGCGTCAGCCATTAGCTCAGTGGAGAGTGTAAACCAGTAATTGCATTTTGTTATTGATATCATTCAATCTGACAGTGGGGACATGCAACTACACAAATTACACACAATGAGGTGTGGCAATCTATTCCTCTCCCTCTTTCTCTCAGCCACTATTTTCTCTCCATCCCTCCCCTACTACACATGCAATTACAGAATAAAGTAATCAGAACACAACAGGCCTTCCAATCAAATTAATTGAGAGACTCATATAGACAAACTGTCAGGCAGTAGGCTCAATAATGAACAAAACAAACCAATCAAATAGAGAAATATCATCTCTTGACCTATGAGTAATTGAGCCTTGTGAAATCCATCATGTTAACTATGACGCTGACACTCCACGTTTGTGTTCATGCGCCGAATGGACTTCAACGGCGCTGTGATCAAAGTATCAGACGTGGGTTTTAGCGCTCCATTTGATTACCACTTTAGAGGCTGATTCACACCCGTGAACTGTTGGCAAGGAAAGTAACAGCAATGCTAGAGCACGCAATGCTGAAGAGAGGCGCAGCGCTTCGTTTCAGCACCATGGAGAGCGCACAGTACTGCACTGCCATGTGTCTGCTCCGCTTCAGCACCGCGGAGAGCGCAATGCAACTGCTATGCTTGCGGCTCTGATTCCCCACAGCGCGCCACTCTCTTTTTCAACACCATGGAGAGCGCACAATAGGCTACTACTGCACAGCGCAGGTGGGAGTAATCGGCAAACGCGTCAATGAACCGTAGCCCCAGGACTCATATTAATGAATGGGTGTACACATCAACAGCAACACGGTGACATAATATGCCTCTTGCACAGGTTAGACTGCAGCTCTGCAGACACTTTTCAAACTGAGTATGGCTAAATTGAATAAACTGTAAGCTAAATAAGAGAGGAGGAACCAAAAGAGAATATAAGACCACTGTGCATGTGTGTGTGGGGTGGGGGGTGGGGGGCAAGAGAGATATGCTGCGTGAGAGAAATCTATTGCAGTATATTCTGATTTAAATTTTAAATATTGTCATTGATCTCTCTCTGCTCCTCCCACGTTTTCTATGTATAGCTCTCTTCATTTGACAGTGTTGAAGAGGTGTGAATCTTAATGATGAGAACTGCTGCAGTGCTTAGGATATGATGACATCATAGGCCTACAGTTTGGCCTGTGAATAAGGTAAATGCCTCTGAGGCCTTTGAATGTGAATGTTGTGTGAATGCCCTAAACCGTTCATTTGAGGGTGCTTCATGTAAATGGGGATTTAGGCAGGCCTCAGACATTTACCCAACTGTCCATTCACACTGCAGCTGCATGGAGAGAACGCAAAGGAGAGCACAACAGCAAACCAATGCTGCTGATTTAGGGTCGAAAACATAACCCCTGAGCATTTGATCACACATCTGCACTGTATGGTAAACTGGATCGGCACCTACCCCAGAGTTGTCATCGTGACGATGGTGTACCAGAAGGCGGCCGGGATGCTGGTGAACTTGCTGGCTGAGGAGCCCTTCTCGGCGTAGAACATGACAGTGGCGAAGATGATGATGGCCATGGTGAGGGAGAAGAGCAGGAAGCCCAGCTCCGAGGCGCAGCTCTTCAGCGTGTAGCCCAGGATGCGCAGCCCCGCAGAGTGGCGGGAGAATTTGAAAATCCTGAAAACCCGGAAGACCCTCAGGGTGACGAAGGCCCCGCTGACGTCCTCGTTGTCCGTCATGACCAGGCCAATGTAGTAGGGCATAATGGCCACCACATCGATGACGCTCATCACGCTCTTGATGAAGTTCCAGCGACTGGGCGCCGCCATTAGACGCAGTAGGTACTCCACGGTGAAGATCATGACGCAGGCCGTATCCAGACAGAAAAATGCCAAGGCATACCGCTCCCCGCACGAGACCTGTTTGACCCGATTTGGCAAAGTCCCGCACGGGACCGTCTCCACCACGTTGGCCATCACGGAAACCGCAATGAAGAAGCCGGTGACATAATAAAACACCAGGGCCATGGTGCTCGTGTGGGGGTTCTCGAAGGCCCGCCACATGGTTTCTCTGAATGTCATATCCGGCGGGACCATATCGTTCTGGTTCTCGCTGTCCTCGTCATCCTGGATTCTCTCCTGGTTCTCCCGCCGCCGGTCCTTGTACTCTTCATAGCAGCAGTCCCCTATGATCTCCGGTATGATCCCAAAGAAGGCCAGCTCCTCATCGTAGGCCGAGATGCACTCCTGGCGCGGGTAGTGCAGCTTCCCGGTACGATAGAAGTTCAGAATGTGTCGGAAAATATCCGGGTCACGGTCGAAAAAGTATTCGTTTGTCTCCTCGTGGAAGAAGAATTCCCGCTCCGTGCTGCCCAGTAAAGTGTCCGGGTACCGCTCCAATGTATTCCGCCACGTCTGGAACTTCTGACCGCTGACATTGAGCAAGATGAGCCCGTCCTGTTTTCGCCGGTTGTCAGGTGGAGGCGTCGGCATGGGCGCACTGGCTACCGGCATCCATCCTATAGCAGCCGCCCGGGCGAATGGTAACCACGCCGCCACTCCCGCTGCCATGGTGACCCACTGTGTGCGACCCGGTCCCGGTGAAGAGCTCTCGACGCTCCGGTGGGCGATCACAGAACCACAGCGCGGCGAGAGGACATCTGGAAAGGCAACCCAAGCATTAGCTTACTCATATGGCTACACTGTAACAAATCATGCATGGCTGATATGAATATATCGTCCACTTGCTGTTCATAAATAAATAAATAATAAATAATAAATAATAAATAATAAATAATAAATAATAAATAATAAATAATAAATAATAAATAATAAAATCTAAATGCATTGCACAGACATGTCCCACGTATATCCCTACTGTCGTCGATAGTGAATATAAATCGTGAGAGCGAGTAGTCAATGGTTCTAGTATCAGTGACTCCGCCGAACCAATATTTAGCAGTATAACATACATGATTCAACGGCAATAGTCTGGAAATTGAAAGCACATACAACAAACTAATAATGTAGCCCACTCACCTCTGCGTAAAAGCGACTGGTTTGAAAAATAAAGATTTCCGTTCTCTTTCTAATATAAAACAATCCTCTCTGCACACAGAAGTATGCAGAATATTCTCCCCTTGGAAAAGTGGTTGAAACGAACCAGCAACAAGTTCAACACGGGGGTAATTCCGTGCTCCAAACACCGGGAAAGACTTGGCTCCAATCATACAAGGACATTCTCGAGCTCTTTCTCTTGCCAAACAACACCTTGAAGATCAGCTCCCGCCTCCGGCGTCTTTATCCTTCCTATTGCTCGAGTTTTTCAAGAAAAGCGCGACTGTGATCCTCTTCGGAGACCAATGACTGTATGGGCCGAGTCCACACCGACAACTGTGTTCTGTGTTTTTGCAGCTGAATCGCGAAAGGACATAAAATCACAAGCACACACACACACACACACACACACACACACACTGACACACACGCGCTCACCACATACACACACAAATACACAAGTGTGCCACCACCATATCCACAAGCTGCCGCTCCAGCTCAAAATGTCACCAGCGGAGGCAACCGTTGAATATAATAACCACTAGAGAGAGAAGGGGAATCAATAACCGAATTCGCGGAATCGTTTAAGGAGAGCAACAAATGGGATTATGGAAGTTGTTGGCTCAGCTGCCTCTCCTCTCCGCCACTCTCGCTGTTGTGCAGCTGCGCGGAAGAACCAAGTTCCTCTCCCCAGCTCGTTGGGGGCGTGTCACGCGCTCCGGGCATTCCTTTAACTTCTGTGTAATCAAATGGAGCGCTCCTCCTTGATGCCTTGCGGATACCCCGTTATGCACGACCGTGTCATCATTAACCAAATACCTTTCTGAAACGGACACCGTACAGGCGGTCAGTCCCGGAGGCAGTGTGAAATTATACCAAACCGTACTGACAGAGTAGTATCACATCAAAGCAACAGCCTGCAGTACGTTGTAAGTAAAATGAGCTTTGACTGAAAGTGTATTTGCGGTGTTTGCTAATACACAGGCCGTTGTTCCAGCCTCCTTCTCTCTTGGCACTGTCACTGATGCTCAGCCGGAGCACCGCTAGATGGAGACAGTTTTCAGGTGAGAGGGGAGCCCACCGAGCCGAGGGCGGAGTGGAGAGCACCGCAGTCGGGGTATCTGCTCTCCCCACAGCTCTCAGCAGATGTCGTCAGAGACTTTATAGACGTCATCAACGTGATGGATGTATGTCATTGTCTAGCGCAGTGAGCATTGACCCCCACCCGACAGCACTCATCCCTGGAGAAGACACTCAAACCCCCGAGGAGAAGCTGTAGGGTGGCAGGTAGCCTAGCGATGTGCCCTTGAGCAAGGCACTTAACCATACTTTGCTCCAGGGGTGCACTACTACTATGGCTGACCCTGTAAAACAACACATGATGTATGTGACAGTAAAACCGTCTCTTTAGTCCACTGGGGCCCTTTAAGGTCAGGCAGGCCACTCCATAGTAATCTTCCATTACTATAATAAGCCCGTCTGTGTTGAAGTAATTGACACAGATGAGTTATGCTTCAACCCTGGGATACATATTATTCTTCCATAAAGACCTACATGTATATTTCTCAACACAGAGACCACAGGCGACCCCCTCGTTCAAAGGGAAACATGGACATCATTGGGCCAAAGGAGGGCACACAGTGGGTGATATCACGTGCCACGCATTCAAAGGTTGGAATCATGTTGGCACTTGCATAATAAAATGGGCACACAGTTTTGACCTGAACCCGATAGTGAACTAACTGAATTTATTGCCATCCTCGATGCAGCGCATGCACACTAAAATGACTTGGTGATACTGACATGACATTGTTCATTCATTTCCCGATGTCAGTCGTGCAGAGCGGGTATTTGGTTCTGTTGGTAATAGGGTCATAGATAAAACCTCCACATCAAATTTAAAAAAACTGTATTGACCAAATAACATGGAAAACATGCTATCATCCATATGTGTGGGTCTTACCAGTATTGCCTTAGACCTACTCTCACTACTTACCGCTAGCCTCAATGCAACTGTGACTTAAGCCTCTGAAAACGAAAATGGCGACAGTCACCCAAATACAGTGGCGTGTATTCATGGATGCCAAGAGAAGCAAAACAATGGACCAAAAAAAGAATAAGTAAATTAAAAAAAGAAGTATATTTCGTCTCTCTGTGTTTCATAATTTTCCTTCAGTTCGCAAGAGGCTGAACGTATCTCACATGAGAAAGTATCCGAGTGAGCGAAACAGTCTCTCTACGTCTGATGCTGTCTGGTCCAAACGGGTATGATGTTGTTGCCATCCGTACTGTAGCATGGAATGCAAAGGAAGCCAGCGAGCATTTGGCCTCCCTTTATAAAAAAACGTTTAATACATTTGCCAATCAGCCTTGAGCTAAACTGAGCGAGCTCAACTGTGAATGGTCCTGGCGCACCAAAAAAAGTGTAATGGGTAGCCAGCTTGGATTTTGGCATCAGTCCTGTCAAATCCCATTGAGAGCTACATCATTGACAGAAACAACTTGAATTGTTGCATCTTCGTTGTGTTGCTGTCCTCTGGTGGCTAGCTAGCTAGCTAAAATTGTCCCCGGATGGAGATAGGGATGTGGATTTGTGGTTTTACTTCATTCTCTGTACTTTCCAATGATTATAATGGTGATTCTGATCAAACCATTAATTCATACATTGTGTCTCTGGCCTGAAAGGATGGAAGTTCAATATGTAGCTAGACACAGAATGCTAATGTTAACTATCTAACATTGCCCATGAATGGAAGTTAGGCTAGTGAACAAGAAGTTTTGCCAGATAGTCTAGAACAACCAAAAATAAAAGTGCGCACTGTGTGACAGAGTGATAGACCATTTCATCAACATGAAAGAGAGGAGGATGGCATTGTCATGTCTTTACAAGTAGGGTGAGTCAACATGTTTTTCTACTTGATGAACGCTCACACACACACACACAAACACATACACACACACACACACACACACACACACACACACACACACACACACACACACACACACACACACACACACACACACACACACACACACACACACACACACACACACACACACACACACACAGCATCCCTTGAGAAGAGAAAGGACCTGGGTGGCTTGGTCAGCACCATGGACAGCCACATCATATTTACAATACATTGATTGGACTAAATCGTTTTTGGTATCTTTTAGTTGTCACTGTATTAGACTAAGAACAGGTGTTTTGTTGATGTTGAAATGGTTGAAATGGTGCTGGAATAATGGAGGCAGCTCCTGTTGTCTTTGCGACTTGCAGTAACTCTCTGTGGTTCTAAATCAATAGTTGTTAATTAAGTTGTCCGAAAATGTTGGAAAGATTAACTTGCTTGACCATGCAGTAGGTCATGTAACTGTCTGCTACATGCAATGTGCTTTGTGGACTTCAACGGACAGACGTTGCTATCCGGTTTTGTGATGAAACAAAGGTGTGGTTGAATTTATTCTGTCACTGTGTCTTATTGTCTCGGCCTTTAGGCCTATGACGTAACAGGTTATAGAGCAAACAACGCAATTATCACAAGACATAGGTTGTAAAAATAAAATAAAAATGTGTGTGGGGGGGCTTGCCTACCCCAATGATTTTACCCACGCAACACTATTGCCAAAATGCTCCCCATACCACGCTGGACTGAGGCTCTCTCACACCCCCTTTGCCAAGCTTACTTAGTTCGCCAGCCAGGATGGCTGTGCCCCTCCGGTTCTACAAAACGGTACGTCTAATGAATTATCTGGCATGCGTCCTCTTGATACCAGCCAATTTCAACATAACACCCGATTGTACATTGTCACGTTTTGAAAATATATGAGAGAGAGCGAGAGAGGGAGAGAGAGAGAGAGGGGGGAAATTATTGAGTAGCCCTGGCTGTGCAGATATTGTGCTAAGTGGAATCCAAATGGACCTTGGAGAGCACAACAAATGTATTTGGCTACTGCAAAAGCCACAGAGGGACAGTGGGATAGGCAAGCCTCTTACTCCCTGTTTAATAGGTTACGTTTCTCACAGCCCAAAAATGATACAAACCTAAACCTAAGAAGAAAAGACTATAACTCCACAGTAATGTAAAGCACCTTTAGTTGACTTTAACCGTAGTTGTAACATGATTTTTAGAGAGCAGTTTTATTCCAGTAATGTTAATTGTCAGAGGGGAATAGAAAAAGGGGGATATAAATTGATAGCAAATGAAAATGAATCAAAGCCACTGAACGGTCATAATCTAGCCTACAGATAAATGCAACATTATAATTTTTGGGTTGAAGCTCGAACAAAAATACAGATGAACTCTTTGTAAACCATGTGACCCACCCACTACCCCCCGTGCTACCGTACTTGTGAATAGACTCAGTAATGATATGATCTATGTCTGAGGTGAGATGACCATGTTCTAGTGACATTAACCACGTTTTAACCCTTTACTATTGACATACAACAATCCAGCCCAGTGTTTTGCGTTGGCATTACGGTGATTTAGTGGTGCTTTAGTGGTTAAGAGGATCGCTGTTCTGTCTGGTTATGATGCTGGGAAGCTGTGAAGTGCTGTCTGTCGTCACCATGGTTACTGGCATGAAGCTATTTTGGACCCATGGGCTGTGTCTTTTGAGCTGTCTATGCCATAGAAATAGAATGAATAGAACAGACTTGTAAGCTCTGGTAAATTTATGGGTGCACTTGCAATGGCTGCCTGGGATTGTGATGCAATCATTTCCCTGGTAATGTAGAATTTTCATTCAAATGATGTTAACTGATGTGGTTCATGGAATGGAATGTATTTCTGTAATGTCAGTTGACTTGATTTAACAAAGCACAGTACAGATTGATAAGTACACTTCCTGCTTTGTTCTTATGGCCACCAGTCCACCCATTATGCCGTCATTGACTTGAATGGGGACACCCATTCTATTCATTCTATTTCTATGGTCCATACACTGTACATGCTGGATGGGTTCGTAAATTCACTCTGGCTATCTACTCCAATTTCAGAGCACTCTCGTCTGAGTATGCCAGAGCGCAGAATAACTGATGAATTTACAAACGCTCAACACCCGTTGAATATGACCGGTGTCGGTAAACGTTGGCTCTGGCACTCCAGATTGAATTTACAAATGCACCCACTGTATGTACATCTCCGCAAGCTGTAGCGGGGGGGTGATGATGTCATCCCTCTGCACGTGTCACATATTCAGAACAGAAATTGTACTTTTCACTCCTCAACCCAGATTTCTCTCTCTCTCTCTCTCTCTCACACACACACACGTTCATCACTCCTGATTCAAACCTCTACAGTAGTTGGTTACTCTTCACATAAGCATCCATCACTGGCCCTGTCACAGCACACAAAGGTATAGCTGTATCACTAATCAGCAAAGGTGCAGTTAAAATGGGCCTGTCATAAAATAGACCCAACTTAAATCAGAGACACACAAACAGCCCAGAGGGGAAACCTGAAATCAATGGTTCAGCCTGTGTGTGTTCTGTGCTGTGTTCTTTTTGGGGGAGGGGTGGAGAAAGGGGGAAAGTAGCAAGTGTATCTGCATGAGCAGCAGCAGTTGTATGTACAGCTGAAGTCGGAAGTTTACATACACCTTAGCCAAATACATTTAAACTCAGTTTTCACAATTCCTGACATTTACAGTAATCCTAATAAAAATTCCATGTCTTAGGTCAGTTAGGATCATCACTTTATTTTAAGAATGTGAGATGTCAGAATAATAGTAGAGAGAGTTATTTATTCAGCTTTTATTTCTTTCATCACATTCCCAGTGGGTCAGAAATTTACATACAGTCAATTAGTATTTGGTTGCACTGCCTTCAAATTGTTTAACTTGGGTCAAACACTTCAGGTAGCCTTCCCCAAGCTTCCAACAATAAGTTGGGTGAATTTTGGCCCATTCCTCCTGACAGAGCTGGTGTAACTGAGTCAGGTTTGTAGACCTCCCTGCTCGCACATGATTTTTCAGTTCTGCCCACAAATTTTCTATAGGATTGAGGTCAGGGCTTTGTGATGGCCACTCCAATACCTTGACTTTGTTGCCCTTAAGCCATCTTGTCACAACTTTGGAAGTATGTTCGGGGTCATTGTCCATTTGGAAGATCCATTTGCGATCAAGCTTTAACTTCCTGACTGATGTCTTGAGATGTTGCTTCAATATATCCACAGAATTTTCCAACCTCATGAGGCCATCTATTTTGTGAATTGCACCAGTCCATCCTGCAGCAAAGCACCCCCACAACATGATGCTGCCACCTCCATGCTTCATGGTTGGGATGGTGTTTTTTGGGTCGCAAGCCTCCACCTTTTTCCTCCAAACATAACAATGGTCATTATGGCCAAACAGTTATATTTTTGTTTCATCAGACCAGAGGACTTTTCTCCAAAAAGTAAGATCTTTGTCCCCATGTGCAGTTGCAACCCCTAGTCTGTATGTTTTGTGGCGGTTTTGGAGCAGTGGCTTCCTACTTGCTGAGCGGACTTTCAGGTTATGTCGATATAGGACTCATTTTACTGTGGATATAGATACTTTTGTACCTGTTTCCTCCAGCATCTTCACAAGGTCCTTTGCTGTTGTTCTGGGATTGATTTGTACTTATTGCACCAAAGTATGTTCATCTCTAGGATACAGAACGTGTCTTCTTCCTGAGTGGTATGATGGTTGCATGGTCCCATGGTGTTTATACTTGCGTATTATTGTTTGTACAGATGAACGTGGTACCTTCAGGCATTTGGAAATTGCTCCCAAGGATGAACCAGACGTGTGTTTGTCTACAATTGTTTTCGTTTGACTTTCCCATGATGTCAAGCAAAGAGGCACTGAGTTTGAAGGTAGGCCTTGAAATACATCCACAGGTACACCTTCAATTGACTCAAAGGATGTCAATTAGCCTATCAGAAGCTTCTAAAGCCATGACATTGTTTTCTGGAATTTTCCAAGCTGTTTAAAGGCACAGTCAATTTAGTGTATGTAAACTTCTGACCCACTGGAATTGTGATACAGTGAATTTTAAGTGAAATAATCTGTCTGTTAACAATTGTTGAAAAAATTACTTGTGTCATCCACGAAGTATATGTCCTAACCCACTTGCCAAAACTATAGTTTGTTAACAAGAAATTTGTGGAGTGGTTGAAAAACAAGTTTTAATGACTTCAATCTAAGTAGGTGTATGTAAACTTCCGACTTCAACTGTATTTACTTAGTGTACGTATGTAGTTGTCTATGTGTGGCCACTGTGGTTATTAATCAATAGCATGTACTCTAAGATTGATGGCGATCTCTGGGGAGCCTTAAAGTGTGTGTGGGGGGGACACACCACAGCAGTGTGTCTGTGCCGGCGTGTGTGTGTTTGCTGAAGGTGGGCTAAGGAGAGAAAGGAAAAAGCGAATAACAAATGGCCAAACTGTCTGTGTGGCCTTGAGACTGATTGATGAGGCTGTAAAGGGGTCAAAGGGTCCCACATGTCAATGCTCCCCTTCTGTGTGACCCATGGGTGTCCATACAGGTGCCTGTGAAACAAGTCCTTAGATTCCCTATAGTATGAGGGAGTCAAGCGAATAGATCAGCCACAGGAAATATTAATCTAAAGGATGGTAGAGAAAAAAGCAGAAAAGGAAAACACAATAGAAATAAGTCATTGACTCTGTTTTGTTATCCCTGTCGGTATGTACTGTGTGTAAAAAACAACCAATCAATCAAAGACAAGGTATAGTTGATGACCATTTATGATAACAATAATGGACTAGTGATTCTGGTGGTACAGTGGTAAATGTGTAGCCTAGTATCTACTATGTGTATTATTAGTGATATTATTATCCAGGCAGGGCCAAGGTAGTTGATACCAAAACATCTTATCTCTTATGTCCTCAGTGGTGCAGACATCCTTTCTACAGTACACATTTAAAAAAACATTCCCACTGTATTAAAAAAAAACAAAAAAAACACTTACACCAATAATAATCCAGCACAGCAAAGCAAAACAAACATCAAGAATCTCTCTGTATCAAGCATTGTGAGATCGATGACACGTTGTAATTTGGACGTATTGCAGAGCTAGCCTGGTTCCAGATCGGCTTGTACTGCCTTGCCAGCATGTCATGACAATGACCCTACACGAGCTGCCAAGACAGCGCCAACAGATCTGGGACCAGGCTATTGCAGAGCCATTCCTGACTATGTATGAGGTTATGAGCGGATGAGAAAGCCTTGCAGCGGCGCAGCTCTTCCCGGATTACACCTCAGACTCTGGGTCAAATGAATCACATGACAGACACTTTTCGTGGTGACTCCATTACCGTAACAACGCTATTACTCACCGCTGACATGGGCCGCTCTCAGAGGGAACACATTGGCAACCCGCTTCCATCTGCCTCTGTCTGTCATGTCGATCACTTACGTCTGGCCCTATAAGTTGACAACACCAACGGTAGCGGGTTCTGTCGGTGACGCCTTTTCCACCCTGAAGCAAAGGAAATGTAAAGGGCGAGGCCAGTCGAACGCTATAGGGAACTGGTTTAGGTACAGTACAGTCATTTTCTCTTGAACTCGATTAAAAGGACATAACATCCCTTTTCACATATTAGAAATCCTCATACGGAAATTAGGCTATAGGCCCCAGGGCTATGGGTCAAGATCTCCACTGCTGTACTGAAACAGACCCCCCCCCCCCCCCCCCCCCCCATTCCGCGTTCACTGATAGGACATAATGGTGCATAAAGTTCACTCTGGGGTTTATTAAGATCCAGTTGAGCCCTGTAATTGTGGCCACATTAAGTGTGATAGAGTGATCATAAAGGAAATGACATGTTTGGCAGAGGACAGTGGGCTCATTTGGATGGAAGGAGAGGATTGTGGATGTTAAGCACTCCCTGGTTACAGGCTTCAGTCTGCTGAACAGTACCGGCCTGGGGAATCTGGCTGTTTTGATGATGGGCAGTTGGATGGGGTGCTTCGTGAAGATAGGGTTCAATTATTGCAGTGCCCCGGCTTGGTCCAGCCTGGCTTTGCAATTGATCATTTGATTAGGGAAGTGTTAAGATAGACGACAAGGCAGCCTAATTAGTTGGTTCTGGAGTAGCACCAGTTGAGTCTGAAAAAAGATGAAAACAGCTGACAAAAATACGTAATTTGAAAACATAAACATATTTACCTATATAGCAATAACTCTACTTGAGTAGGGCTACAAAAGGCAAAAAGCTTATTGAGTGTCAATAGAATAAACTCATATCAATCAGTATATCTGACAGCTGGTAACTTTCTGTTACCTCACCAACAGTTCTTTCTGAATGAGGAGAAAGGGCACCCTAAAGGGCATCCTAAAGGAACTACCTTTGCCTGGCATAAATCTTTGGTGAATTCTCATTTGGCAATGCTATTGCAACATTTACATATCAATGTTTGAATATCTTCACATTACTGAAAACAAAGGCATAAAATGCATGAACATTAGCTTTTCAAATCAACTCTGAAAACACCCCCTAAGCTGGAGAAACCAAATTGATAGGCGCTTAGCCTTTACCTAAAGCCGTGAATTTACCACCGCACGTTTAGCCAGGAGTTCATAGTAGTGATGGGAAGTTCGGCACTTTTTCCTGACTAATATATTGACTCATTTTATTCATTTGACTCAGTAATGCCCAGAGAATATAGTATGGACATATTTTTTATTCAACATTCGACTATATAATTCACACATCAAAACTTGGAGCAACTAACAAGTTACATAAACACAACAGGAATGTCAAAATTGCAAGGCTTGTATTGAGTAATGGCAATGATTGTATAGAGGTGCATATCACAGAGCTATGGGACTTCTATTCGGTTAGCGTTTCCATGTTGTGATGTGCCTCTTCAATTCGAGAGTTGAGCTTTATACTATGAGGAGCAAATCATGTAGAATACCATAGTATGAGTCATAATACCCATAAAAGCTAGCAGTTAAACAGGGAAATGGTTCCAATCGCTTTTCCAACATTCATTTTCCCCATAAAAGATTTGAGAAACATTTAAAATAAGGGCTGTGGTTCGGGTAGGCTTACCCTGGTGTGGCATTTTCATAACTGTGTAAATCTCTCTAGGACAAGGTGACTTTTATCAATATATTCACCTGTTTTTTAACCCCTCCAAAATAGAAAGCTAATTAGCTGCTAATGTGGCTATAATAAAGAACTACAGATGCCATGATGATCTGGACAAGACTGTCGAATCGAGGCAAAGCTAAGAATCTCTGGATTATCTACGTATCTAATGTTAGCTACATTTAGTAATGAATAAATTGGCTACATTTCTTTAAATTTACAATTCTGTGCAAGTTTTAAATTGGGACAATACCTGTTTGCAAAGGTGTCAGCTAGAGTTGACGTGCACGAGCTTGCAGGAATTTGTAGGCTCTCATGATGTCTACTTAGATGCTAATTAACATTTTCGATTCTGAGAGTAAAAAGAGAGCCGAATATATTGATAAAAGTCACCTTGCCCAAGAGAGATATACATGGTTATCAAAACGCCACGCTAAGCCTACACAAAACACACCCCTTATTTGAAGTGTTTCTAAAATTCCTTATGGGAAAAATGGATGGTGGATAAACGATTGGAACCATTTCCTTGTTTGACCGCTAGGTTTTACGGGTATTATGACACCTCCACTGTGGGGCTCTATACGGTCACAGACGAAGGAGAAGCAGTGTCTGTCAATCATAAACTCTGCCCCTACACCTCAATCCACAAAATGTTCACTTGTTTGTATTGACTTTTATTAAGGTACCCAATGAGGGAACAGTATCTGGCTTTTTCCAAAGACCGCAGTTACCAAGTTCAACATGTAATATTTGGTGGCATTATCAGCAAGCAGTAATTGTAACCATAACATAACTTTCTACTGCGCCAACAACAGGCAGCTAGCTATTCCTGTGGCTGCAAACCGTTGTTGTCGATCCAGAAGACATCCCTCTCTGTTTTAATTTGAATTTTAATGGGGCTGCAACAGGGATACACTGGGCAGTGGACCAAACCAATAGTCTGCAACTGCATTTCCAATGTCAGCTTTGCTAGAGCAGGATAAGATATGTCAATATTGACTTGAAAAATAATATAGCATCATATAAAGCAGTATAGCAAAACAAATTCAGAAAAAAAACATTAACCTCCGAGAAACCTCTTGACCCAGTACACTCTAAGAACACTGCTGTTTCAAAATAAAATACTCCTGTTAAAACACATACAGTAGTATACTCTGCCGCTACCTTTAGTAAGCCAAGATGGCTTAGCAGTCAAACGTCTGTTGTCTTGTCCCGTCCCGTCCCGTCCCATGTATATTTATTTTTCTTCGTATATATTTGGCATATATTTTTTTATTATTTAAAAAAAAATCTCTATTCCCATCTACAGACTGAACATACTCTCCTGCAACCCGCCTCACCCAATGTGGTACGGATCTGCTATTTTTTTGCACTTTAGAAGCCCCATCAGAAACTATCCAGCTAACTAGCTACTAGCTAGCAAGTAGTCAGTTAGCCACTGCTAGCGGTCATCACCGTTAACTCGGACATCAGCCAGCCTCAGCCCGGTCAATTCCTGCCAGTCTGCACAGTGCGATATCAACCCAGAGCATATCGGACTGCTTTTTCTCTACCACATCTCCGGATTCCTACCGCAAGCTCTGAACCTTTACACCGGATCATCGCAGCTAGCTAGCTGCTATCCGAGTGGCTACTCCTGACTGACGTCTCTGTCCCGAAGCAAGCACAAGTTAGCCTTGAGCTAGCCACGAGCTAGGCCCATCTCCCGGCTGGCTGAAGAGGTCCATCAGCCAATTTCTTGGGCTACAATACCTATATTGCCTTATTTCACTGTAGAACATCCAGCCCTGATCAATATGCCTTAGCTAGCCTTTTTGTTCCACACCCCACACACTGCCAGTGACCTCAACTGGCTTAAATGGTGCCTCTAGAGACAAAACCTCTTTCATCATCACTCAATGCCTAGGTTTACCTCCACTGTATTCACACCCTACCATACCCTTGTCTATACATTATGTCTTGAATCTATTCTTCTGCACCCTGAAATCTGCTCCTTTTACTCTCTGTTCCGAACGTCCTAGACGACCAGTTCTTATAGCCTTTAGCTGTACCCTTATCCTACTCCTCCTCTGTTCCTCTGATGATGTAGAGGTTAACCCAGACCCTGTAGCGCCTAGCTCCACTCCCATTCACCAGGCGCTCTCATTTGTTGACTTCTGTAACAGTAAAAGCCTTGGTTTCATTTATGTTAACATTAGAAGCCTCCTCCCTAAGTTTGTTTTATTCACTGCGTTAGCACTCTCCGCCAACAGGATGTGTCTGAATCCTGGCTCAGGAAGGCCACAAAACCCAGAAATTTCATTCCCTAACTATAACATTTTCCGACAAGATAGAACTGCCAAAGGGGGCGGAGTTGCAATCTCCTGCAGAGATAGCCTGCAGAGTTATGTCATACTATCCAGGTCTGTGCCAAAACAATTCAAGCTTCTACTTTAAAAATCCACCTTCTCCAGAAACAGGTCTCTCACCATTGCTACTTGTTTTAGACCCCCCTCAGCCCCCAGCTGTGCCCTGGACACCATATGTGAACTGATTGCCCCCCATCTATATTCAGAGTTCGTACTGTTAGGTGACCTAAACTGGGACATGCTTAACACCCCGGCCGTCGTACAATCTAAGCTAGATGCCCTCAATCTGACACAAATGATGAAGGAACCTACCAGGTACAACCCTAAGTCTGTAACCATGGGCACCCTCTTAGATATCATCTTGACCAACTTGCCCTCTAAATACACCTCTGCTGTCTTCAACCAGGATCTCAGCGATCACTGCCTCATTGCCTGCGTGTGTAATGGGTCTGCGGTCAAACGACCACCCCTTATCACGGTCAAACATTCCCTATAACACCTCAGTGAGCAGGACTTTCTTATCGACCTGGCCCGGGTAACCTGGAAGGATATTGACCTCATCCCGTCAGTAGAAGGTGCCTGGTTGCTCTTTAAAAGTACTTTCCTCTCCATCTTAAATAAGCATGCCCGTTCAAAATATGTAGAACTAAGAACAGATATAGGCCTTGGTTCACCCCAGACTTGACTGCCCTTGACCAGCACAAAAACATCCTATTGCATTCTGCAATAGCATCGAATAGCCCCTGCCATATAAAACTTTTCAGGGAAGTCAGGAACCAACATACTCAGTCAGTTAGGAAAGCTAAGGCTAGCTTTTTCAAACACAAACTTGCATCCTGTAGCACTAATTCCAAGAAGGGGTGGATGTCATACTCAACGTGCTATACTCAACGTGCTAAACCTCTTAAAGGTCAGATTCTTCCCCTTCCTTCATCACACTGGCATTGTGATGTCCAGTCCCATGTGCACGCCAATGTACCTTGTGGCCGAATCATACCAAAGACTGTAAAAATGTGAACCGGTGTGTCTCTGCATGGCACTCTGCATTAAGAAGATAGATTGGGGGGAAGGCCCTGATTGGGGGGAAGGCCCGGCTCTTTCAATGGATGAGTCTCAAAATATATGACCTTGTCTATGGGATGGGTAACAAGGCTGAGGTGTGTTTGGGTGTGTGGTAGAGGCCTGAGGCATGGGAATTAGGGCTGGGGAATTGCGTATTATGGATCCTCTGTAGCTGCTGTCAACACACTAAGTGTGTGCCCTCAGGCCCATACTCCACTACCACATATCTACAACACAAATCCATGTGTACGTGTGTGTGTAAAGTGTGTATGTTTTCATGCGTGTTGTTATGCATGTGTCTATCCCCATGTTTGTGTTGCTTCACAGCCCCCGCTGTTCCATACGGTGTATTTTTAATGCTCCACATCAGTTACCAGTTACCTGAAATACAAAGGAGAGGTACTGAGCAGAATATAGATTTTCTTTTTGACAGACAGCAAAAAAGCTACAAAGAGAATAGTTCTATAGGTTTTGAAAATTAAATTCCAGATGTAAAACAGAAGCTGTAATTCCCGTATAGAGGTATATCAAATCAGGAAGTATATCAAAGGATTCAGCTGATGTGGAATAGAGTTCCATGTAGTCACATCTCTATCTAGTACTCTGCACCTCCCGTAGTCTGCTCTGGACTTGGGGACTGTGAAGAGACCTCTGGTGGCATGCCTTGTGGGGTATGCACGGGTGTCTGAGCTCTGTGCTAGTCGTTTAAACAGACCGCTCGGTGCTTTCAACATGTCAATACATCTCACGAATACAAGTAGCGATGAAGTCAATCTCTCCTCTACTTTGAGCCAGGAGAGATTGGCATGCAAATGATTCATGTTTGCTCTCTGTAGTAGCTGACGTGCATAGTGTTGAGTCCTCAGCATACATAGATACACTGTTTTTACTCAAAGCCAGTGGCATGTCATTAGTAAACATTGAAAAAAGTAAGGGGCCTAGACAGCTACGCTGGGGAATTACTGATTCTACCTGGATTATGTTGGAGAGGCTTCCATTAGACAGGTAAGTCTTACTGGTGGAGGAGTCTGCATAGGGGTGAATGACTGTACTGTTAGTCTATTCACATACCTTTTCATGGATTTAAATGTGTTATATTGGAAAGGGAATCTGTGATATTCTCTGATAATTCTATGATTAAAAGCAGTGTGAGCTGGGAAGAAATACATGTTTATTTGTGGTGAAAAATGTCAAATAAAAAAACAAACAAGAGAAATAAGCTGCGTTGGGTAGAACGGCGAAGAAGCTGTGAATAAACCGACTTCCGTCCCGTAGTTGAATCTGTGCCAGAGATGTTCTATGTGGCTTTGTCTGTGACCAAGATATGATACATCTATTGATGGATAAATTCATCTCTGCTTCTGCTGGGACACTTCTCAGCTATGTAGCAATGATGATTAAAAAAAACTCTTTATATTTAACAAAGCTACATACTGTTTCTTTCTTCCACGTTATCGACAGTGTCATCGACTGACAGATTGCTACAACATATCGTGGTTATCTGAAACGTAAAATATATCTATGCAGGCATTGTAAGATCTGGCATGCGTCTTCAACACCTGGGCAGAAAAACACGCCCAAAAAGCTCAACTCTCGAATAAAGTGGTGAGAACATGGAGGAGCTTTACGGGACCCTTCTTGTCCAGAAGTCATTTAACCCATTCACTGTAGTCGTTATAGCTCAGTAGAGTTGCTATTTCCTCCAATTTACTTGTGTCAATTAACTCGTGACGTTCATGGATTACTCCTTATATTAAGAATGTCCAATTCAATCAAAAAATACAACAGTCAGTTGAAAAAAAGGTTTTGGGTACAAGACTGTGTGAGTAACTGGCTGTGTTTGGAAAAATCACTTCACATCCATTCGAGCCAAGCACGGACAGGCTGCCCATTGTCACTGTTCCACACCAGTCAGAAACTTCCAGCTAACCCTACAGCAATGATGCTGATGGATCTCTAAAACTGAACTTGGATCTGTGTTAATTAGCAAGGATATCATTTTGCAGATAGCTGTTTGGACATCTCCACTTATTAGAAATTGCGCTCAAATCAAAACTTTGTTTGTACATATTGAACATATTTTTTAAATTATTCTATGTAGTGTAATTACTCAGATTTTATTTTGTTACAGTTTTTTTTAGGCTGTTCCATTTTTTGTTGTTGCTATTTTCGATTGCTTTCTTCTATTTGAGTTCTTTGACCAATTAGCTTCTTAGCTAGCTAGCTATCCCGTGTTTTGGCAGTCTAGCTAAGTTTTCAATTTAGAAAACGAGTTGGAGAAATGGCCAAGTGTTTTGTAACAGACTACAACCATCGCTATTGAGTGCACAACTATGAGAGAGCGATGGATCGGAATGATAAGGTAAGTCAGCTATCCCATTCCCCATACCGGTACCTAACAAGCTAATGATCGTCATGTGTTTCACTTTCTCATCATAGCTAGCTACATTGCTACAACACGAATCAGGTAGATGATGATACGTGTGTGTGTTGCTTTCATCTTGTATACAGCTAGCCAACTGTATTCCTTGACATGTAAACAACACATTAGGCATGTGTAGCTATCATACATTCTTCCTAACATTACAAGTAATGTGAACGTATGTCACCATGTATTTTCATTGTATTTCAGTTGGACTGACAGGAGGCAGAGTAACTACATTATAACTAATGTGAAAGTATGCCACTAATTATTTTCATTGTATTTCAGATGGGCTGACAAGAGGCCTAATATTAAGGATTTGCAGCTGCCATTTTCCATCTGGCAAAGCAACAGGACCTGTATGGTTCAACCGTAAAACAGATAAGCCGGACACAGCAGCACCAGCAGTGCATCTGGGAGCAAGTGTTGGCACAGCAGAGGCTGAAGAGCTGTCAAACACTTCCACGAACTCTGACACCCACAACCCACCAATGCCATCCACTGATGCAGATTTGTTGCCGTCCATTGTTCAGGGTATCATTCTGGAGGAAAATCAAATGTAGTTGAAGGCCTTAAAGGATAAGCAGGGGTATTTCCAGGAGAGGTACTCTGCTTCTCCACTGTCAGATGACGTAATTAGGATGGAGACTGGACTACCTGAAAAGAACATCCGCCTAACTGTTGTCGGTTATATTCAGAGTTTTGAAGATTCCAATGGATGGGGTCCGCAGGGGCTGTCTCTTGAGGACCACGTTTTTTTGCCCTCATGAAGTTGTCAGAACGACGTTAATTTGCACTTGTCCAGTCTTGTCCATTGTAGCACTAACACCACTAGTAATGTGACCATCACTCTTATTCATGTGCTCCATAAATTGTTTTTTGAAAACATCATGACCACAGTTCCAAGCAAAGAGTGGAATGCAACATGTATCCCTGCTTCTTTTGAAGTGTTTAAAAATTGTAGAATGGTCATTGACTGTACCGACATAGAAATTGCCACGCCAAGTCCAATGGAACAGCAGAAACACATACTCATCCTACAGAGGGAGACACTCATTCAATCTCTTATTGGGGGTCACTCCAAATACAGTGATAGTATACAGTAGCAATTTGTTTCCTCCGTGTCCAATATGGCTATCGTGCAGGAGAGTGGAGTGTTGGATCATTTTAAGTCTGGAGATGTAATCTTGGCTGACAAAGACTTTCTCATTCAAGGAATGTTGCCCGAGGGAGTTTCGGTGAACATACCTCCCTATGCCATGGAAAGTTCACAGAGACCGAAGTCAAAATGGCGAAGCAGATTGCAAGGAATCGGATCCATGTCGAAAGGGAAAATGCAAGATTGAAGGATTTCAGAATCCTCAGATTTATCCCAGTTTATCTCAGAGGCCACGCTGATGTGCTGATGTAGGTCTGTTATGCGTTGGTTAATCTGTTGTGCGCTGGTTAATCTGTTGTGCGTTGGTTAATCTGTTGTGCGTTGGTTAATCTGTTGTGCATTGGTTAATCTGTTGTGCGTTGGTTAATCTGTTGTGCGTTGGTTAATCTGTTGTGCATTGGTTAATCTGTTGTGCGTTGGTTAATCTGTTGTGCATTGGTTAATCTGTTGTGCATTGGTTAATCTGTTGTGCATTGGTTAATCTGTTGTGCGTTGGTTAATCTGTTGTGCATTGGTTAATCTGTTGTGCGTTGGTTAATCTGTTGTGCATTGGTTAATCTGTTGTGCATTGGTTAATCTGTTGTGCGTTGGTTAATCTGTTGTGCATTGGTTAATCTGTTGTGCGTTGGTTAATCTGTTGTGCGTTGGTTAATCTGTTGTGCATTGGTTAATCTGTTGTGCATTGGTTAATCTGTTGTGCGTTGGTTAATCTGTTGTGCATTGGTTAATCTGTTGTGCATTGGTTAATCTGTTGTGCGTTGGTTAATCTGTTGTGCATTGGTTAATCTGTTGTGCGTTGGTTAATCTGTTGTGCGTTGGTTAATCTGTTGTGCATTGGTTAATCTGTTGTGCGTTGGTTAATCTGTTGTGCGTTGGTTAATCTGTTGTGCATTGGTTAATCTGTTGTGCATTGGTTAATCTGTTGTGCGTTGGTTAATCTGTTGTGCGCTGGTTAATCTGTTGTGCGTTGGTTAATCTGTTGTGCGTTGGTTAATCTGTTGTGCATTGGTTAATCTGTTGTGCGTTGGTTAATCTACAGCATCCCCTCATCAAAGAGATTGCAGTTGATAGAAATTAGTAGTGCAGCTTCACCAGCCTGTCCTCTCTGCTGTCATCACCAGCCTGTCCTCTCTGCTGTCATCACCAGCCTGTCCTCTCTGCTGTCATCACCAGCCTGTCCTCTCTGCTGTCATCATCAGCCTGCCATCTCTGCTGTCATCACCAGCCTGTCCTCTCTGCTGTCATCACCAGCCTGTCCTCTCTGCTGTCATCACCAGCCTGTCCTCTCTGCTGTCATCACAAGCCTGTAATCGCTGCTGTCATCACCAACCTGTCCTCTCTGCTGTCATCACCAGACTGTCCTCTCTGCTGTCATCACCAGCCTGTCCTCTCTGCTGTCATCACCAGCCTGTCCTCTCTGCTGTCATCACCAGACTGTCCTCTCTGCTGTCATCACCAGCCTGTCCTCTCTGCTGTCATCATCAGCCTGCCATCTCTGCTGTCATCACCAGCCTGTCCTCTCTGCTGTCATCACCAGCCTGTCCTCTCTGCTGTCATCACCAGCCTGTCCTCTCTGCTGTCATCACAAGCCTGTAATCGCTGCTGTCATCACCAACCTGTCCTCTCTGCTGTCATCACCAGACTGTCCTCTCTGCTGTCATCACCAGCCTGTCCTCTCTGCTGTCATCACCAGCCTGTCCTCTCTGCTGTCATCACCAGACTGTCCTCTCTGCTGTCATCACCAGCCTGTCCTCTCTGCTGTCATCATCAGCCTGTCCTCTCTGCTGTCATCACCAGCCTGTCCTCTCTGCTGTCATCACCAGCCTGTCCTCTCTGCTGTCATCACCAGCCTGTCCTCTCTGCTGTCATCACAAGCCTGTAATCGCTGCTGTCATCACCAACCTGTCCTCTCTGCTGTCATCACCAGACTGTCCTCTCTGCTGTCATCACCAGCCTGTCCTCTCTTCTGTCATCACCAGCCTGTCCTCTCTGCTGTCATCACCAGCCTGTCCTCTCTGCTGTCATCACCAGCCTGTCCTCTCTTCTGTCATCACCAGCCTGTCCTCTCTGCTGTCATCACCAGCCTGTCCTCTCTGCTGTCATCACCCTGGAAACATTTTGCTGTCCGACTGAACAATGGAAACATTCTGCTGTCTGAGTGAACAATGGAAACATTCTGCTGTCTGACTGAACAATGGAAACATTCTGCTGTCTGAGTGAACAATGGAAACATTCTGCTGTCTGAGTGAACAATGGAAACATTCTGCTGTCTGACTGAACAATGGAAACATTCTGTTGTCTGACTGAACAATGGAAACACTCTGCTGTCTGACTGAACAATGGAAACACTCTGCTGTCTGAGTGAACAATGGAAACACTCTGCTGTCTGAGTGAACAATGGAAACATTCTGCTGTCTGAGTGAACAATGGAAACATTATGTTGTCTGACTGAACAATGGAAACACTCTGCTGTCTGAGTGAACAATGGAAACATTCTGTTGTCTGAGTGAACAATGGAAACACTCTGCTGTCTGAGTGAACAATGGAAACACTCTGCTGTCTGAGTGAACAATGGAAACACTCTGCTGTCTGAGTGAACAATGGAAACATTCTGCTGTCTGAGTGAACAATGGAAACATTCTGTTGTCTGACTGAACAATGGAAACACTCTGCTGTCTGAGTGAACAATGGAAACATTCTGCTGTCTGAGTGAACAATGGAAACATTCTGTTGTCTGACTGAACAATGGAAACATTCTGCTGTCTGACTGAACAATGGAAACATTCTGCTGTCTGACTGAACAATGGAAACATTCTGCTGTCTGACTGAACAATGGAAACATTCTGTTGTCTGACTGAACAATGGAAACATTCTGCTGTCTGAGTGAACAATGGAAACATTCTGCTGTCTGACTGAACAATGGAAACACTCTGCTGTCTGAGTGAACAATGGAAACACTGCTGTCTGACTGAACAATGGAAACACTCTGCTGTCTGAGTGAACAATGGAAACATTCTGCTGTCTGACTGAACAATGGAAACATTCTGCTGTCTGACTGAACAATGGAAACATTCTGCTGTCTGACTGAACAATGGAAACATTCTGCTGTCTGACTGAACAATGGAAACATTCTGCTGTCTGACTGAACAATGGAAACATTCTGCTGTCTGACTGAACAATGGAAACATTCTGCTGTCTGACTGAACAATGGAAACATTCTGCTGTCTGACTGAACAATGGAAACATTCTGCTGTCTGACTGAACAATGGAAACACTCTGCTGTCTGAGTGAACAATGGAAACACTCTGCTGTCTGAGTGAACAATGGAAACATTCTGCTGTCTGACTGAACAATGGAAACATTCTGCTGTCTGACTGAACAATGGAAACACTCTGCTGTCTGAGTGAACAATGGAAACATTCTGCTGTCTGACTGAACAATGGAAACATTCTGCTGTCTGACTGAACAATGGAAACACTCTGCTGTCTGAGTGAACAATGGAAACATTCTGCTGTCTGAGTGAACAATGGAAACATTCTGCTGTCTGAGTGAACAATGGAAACATTCTGCTGTCTGAGTGAACAATGGAAACACTCTGCTGTCTGACTGAACAATGGAAACACTCTGCTGTCTGACTGAACAATGGAAACATTCTGCTGTCTGAGTGAACAATGGAAACACTCTGCTGTCTGACTGAACAATGGAAACATTCTGCTGTCTGAGTGAACAATGGAAACACTCTGCTGTCTGACTGAACAATGGAAACACTCTGCTGTCTGAGTGAACAATGGAAACATTCTGCTGTCTGAGTGAACAATGGAAACATTCTGCTGTCTGAGTGAACAATGGAAACACTCTGCTGTCTGACTGAACAATGGAAACATTCTGCTGTCTGACTGAACAATGGAAACACTCTGCTGTCTGAGTGAACAATGGAAACACTCTGCTGTCTGACTGAACAATGGAAACATTCTGCTGTCTGACTGAACAATGGAAACATTCTGCTGTCTGACTGAACAATGGAAACATTCTGCTGTCTGAGTGAACAATGGAAACATTCTGCTGTCTGACTGAACAATGGAAACATTCTGCTGTCTGACTGAACAATGGAAACACTCTGCTGTCTGAGTGAACAATGGAAACATTCTGCTGTCTGAGTGAACAATGGAAACACTCTGCTGTCTGAGTGAACAATGGAAACATTCTGCTGTCTGAGTGAACAATGGAAACATTCTGCTGTCTGACTGAACAATGGAAACATTCTGCTGTCTGACTGAACAATGGAAACACTCTGCTGTCTGAGTGAACAATGGAAACATTCTGCTGTCTGAGTGAACAATGGAAACATTCTGCTGTCTGACTGAACAATGGAAACATTCTGCTGTCTGACTGAACAATGGAAACACTCTGCTGTCTGACTGAACAATGGAAACATTCTGCTGTCTGACTGAACAATGGAAACATTCTGCTGTCTGACTGAACAATGGAAACATTCTGCTGTCTGAGTGAACAATGGAAACACTCTGCTGTCTGAGTGAACAATGGAAACATTCTGCTGTCTGACTGAACAATGGAAACATTCTGCTGTCTGACTGAACAATGGAAACACTCTGCTGTCTGAGTGAACAATGGAAACACTGCTGTCTGAGTGAACAATGGAAACACTCTGCTGTCTGAGTGAACAATGGAAACATTCTGCTGTCTGAGTGAACAATGGAAACATTCTGCTGTCTGACTGAACAATGGAAACACTCTGCTGTCTGACTGAACAATGGAAACATTCTGCTGTCTGACTGAACAATGGAAACACTCTGCTGTCTGAGTGAACAATGGAAACACTCTGCTGTCTGAGTGAACAATGGAAACATTCTGCTGTCTGACTGAACAATGGAAACATTCTGCTGTCTGACTGAACAATGGAAACACTCTGCTGTCTGAGTGAACAATGGAAACATTCTGCTGTCTGACTGAACAATGGAAACATTCTGCTGTCTGACTGAACAATGGAAACACTCTGCTGTCTGAGTGAACAATGGAAACATTCTGCTGTCTGAGTGAACAATGGAAACATTCTGCTGTCTGAGTGAACAATGGAAACATTCTGCTGTCTGAGTGAACAATGGAAACACTCTGCTGTCTGACTGAACAATGGAAACACTCTGCTGTCTGACTGAACAATGGAAACATTCTGCTGTCTGAGTGAACAATGGAAACACTCTGCTGTCTGACTGAACAATGGAAACATTCTGCTGTCTGAGTGAACAATGGAAACACTCTGCTGTCTGAGTGAACAATGGAAACATTCTGCTGTCTGACTGAACAATGGAAACACTCTGCTGTCTGACTGAACAATGGAAACATTCTGCTGTCTGACTGAACAATGGAAACACTCTGCTGTCTGAGTGAACAATGGAAACATTCTGCTGTCTGAGTGAACAATGGAAACACTCTGCTGTCTGAGTGAACAATGGAAACATTCTGCTGTCTGAGTGAACAATGGAAACATTCTGCTGTCTGACTGAACAATGGAAACATTCTGCTGTCTGACTGAACAATGGAAACACTCTGCTGTCTGAGTGAACAATGGAAACATTCTGCTGTCTGAGTGAACAATGGAAACATTCTGCTGTCTGACTGAACAATGGAAACATTCTGCTGTCTGACTGAACAATGGAAACACTCTGCTGTCTGACTGAACAATGGAAACATTCTGCTGTCTGACTGAACAATGGAAACATTCTGCTGTCTGACTGAACAATGGAAACATTCTGCTGTCTGAGTGAACAATGGAAACACTCTGCTGTCTGAGTGAACAATGGAAACATTCTGCTGTCTGACTGAACAATGGAAACATTCTGCTGTCTGACTGAACAATGGAAACACTCTGCTGTCTGAGTGAACAATGGAAACACTGCTGTCTGAGTGAACAATGGAAACACTCTGCTGTCTGAGTGAACAATGGAAACATTCTGCTGTCTGAGTGAACAATGGAAACATTCTGCTGTCTGACTGAACAATGGAAACACTCTGCTGTCTGACTGAACAATGGAAACACTCTGCTGTCTGAGTGAACAATGGAAACACTCTGCTGTCTGAGTGAACAATGGAAACACTCTGCTGTCTGACTGAACAATGGAAACACTCTGCTGTCTGAGTGAACAATGGAAACATTCTGCTGTCTGACTGAACAATGGAAACATTCTGCTGTCTGAGTGAACAATGGAAACATTCTGCTGTCTGACTGAACAATGGAAACACTCTGCTGTCTGACTGAACAATGGAAACATTCTGCTGTCTGACTGAACAATGGAAACATTCTGCTTTCTGACTGAACAATGGAAACACTCTGCTGTCTGACTGAACAATGGAAACATTCTGCTGTCTGAGTGAACAATGGAAACACTCTGCTGTCTGACTGAACAATGGAAACACTCTGCTGTCTGAGTGAACAATGGAAACATTCTGCTGTCTGACTGAACAATGGAAACATTCTGCTGTCTGACTGAACAATGGAAACATTCTGCTGTCTGACTGAACAATGGAAACATTCTGCTGTCTGACTGAACAATGGAAACATTCTGCTGTCTGAGTGAACAATGGAAACACTCTGCTGTCTGACTGAACAATGGAAACATTCTGCTGTCTGACTGAACAATGGAAACATTCTGCTGTCTGAGTGAACAATGGAAACATTCTGTTTCCCAGCTGTGTACACTTATTACTATGAAATGATTAATGGGGCACCAGTCCTTTCTTGGACGAAATGGTATTTTAAGAAGGCCTGACTCATGAGTTATTTACAATAACTCTATAAGACTGAAATTAGAATAATAGTAATACATTGATCTGAAGGTTTGAATTATTTGAGAATCAATTGGAGTTCTTTCCCAGAATAACAAGACAAACACACATTCTTTATCCAACCAATATTTAATAACGCTAATCAAAATATTTACAAATATAATGAGTGATCAAAAAAGGTAGGAAATAGAATGAAAGAAAATGAAAGTAACTCAAGATATCTGAATATTAAAGATCTGATACTCGGTCTGTGAACAGTCTTTTGTCATTGGCTCTGGTTAGGCCACAGAGAGGTGAATAAAGACAAGATGGAGGTGGGTCCTCCTTTGTCCTGATTTCTCCTGGTGGTGGTTTCTTGCTCCTTCCATCTGAGTTTGGATGGTCCCTCGTGGGCTGCTCCTTTGGATTGTATACCTGGTTGCTCTGTCTGCTGGCTCTTCCTTTGAGTTGCAGAAGCTGTGCTCTAAATGGTCTTCTCCTTCTTTCCTTAGACAAGGTTAACTTAAATGTACCGTTCAGGCTAAGACTAAGTCTCCTTCTGAGCCAGTTTAGTGCATGGGCTCTTCTGTCTCAATTTCTGTACTGGATTACAGGTACTAGTCCCTAAAAAGTACATTCCCTAACTTATCAGTTCACCAGTTCTTGACATTAAAACCAAAGGTCCAGGCCCTGAGGTCGCCTACTAAATATGAAGGTTATCCTCCCTACTCGAGAGTTGTCCAGCTTGAGAGGTCCTGCTGGATAAGAGGCTAAGAGCTAAGAGAGTGAGGGGGAGACAGCAGAGTCCTTTTGTAGTCATGTGAAGTCACATGACCCTTTGTCTTGGAGAGAGAGAGAGAGAGAGAGCTTGGATGAACTCAGTAGTCCATAACAGTTCAGCATTATAGACGGACAGTAAAAGGATGTTCAACATTATTCAAATAGGAGATTAAAATGACACATCACTACACAGCTAACTGTCTGACTGACAAATTCAAACCCTCTGCTATCCAAGTGACCAATGGAAAAGCCACCTGCCTTTGCTGTCACCACCAGTGAGAACATAATTAAGGTCATTTGGCACAGTCAACTTTTAGAAGGTTAGCCTAATCATTTAAACCACCGAAATATATCCCCATTCACTGAACATTTAGTATTTGAAACACAAACATTAATTTGCAAACTGCTTTTTCTACAATCCTACAGGGTCATTATCATTCTCTATACCTAATATTCCTATGCAGTCAACATTATGCATGCCCACCATGGTATTGGACAGCTGCTGACATTTGAGAACTCATCTGGTTTAGAAATCAAACTCTGGTCATTATTGCAGAGCATATTGTTTACATTTTGCCCAGCTGTTGAATTCACTTGAATTCACAGACAGAGGAGTAGACAGAGAGAAGGAAATAGTCACTTCCTGAGCAGGCAAGTAGGCATTTACAGTAGCTGGCTAGGTTCGTCAAAATGTAACTTTGGCTAGCTTTCAATAAATTGGCTAAGTGGTCAACAGAGTTACCTCTTCATTCGATCAAGACAGTTTGCATTGCATTCTGTATATTTCAAATGTACTCGAAAACAGATATTTATCTCATTTCAGCCTTTTTTTACATGAGCTTTACACGAGCCTGTGTTTACATCTTAGATAGAAGCAGGGTGCCTTCATCACGAGGGATATTTTCGGGAGTTCTGATTGGTTCCAAGTTTAGCAGCAACAAATGTATCTGGATCAGACACAGTGTTGAAATATAATTGTTATGGGAAAATATGTACGAATTGAAGGTGCCAGAAAATGTTACAGTCATCATACGAATGTTTTACTGTCGTATACAAAAAAAAATCATCTCCTCCTTTGACAGGGATCGATCCACTTAAATTGGGCGCTTTGGCCCATCACCTATGATTAACAAAACCTATTTTTAACAGTGAACAAAAAATATGATGAGAAACAGCGTGTCAAAGTCCTTGAACATATCCATGTTTGTCTTCCAAGACTCATCATGAAGATGGGGATGATGACGGCCTGTCTTGTTGTCCAAACATCAAAGAAGCAGGTGTCCCTCTGTGTTAGGTGGAGCTGCCCGTGGACTTGGTGTCAGTAGAGGTGTGCTTCTCCTAGACAGAAGGTCCGACCCTTCTCCCGAATGCAGAACTCTAGAGTAGATTAGCCAGCGCTACTATTAGCTCCCTGTGCTAACCTCTGTGTGTGAGATGTGATCAGGAAATGCTGATACTTGAATGGTGAAAATAAAGTCTGTTGACTTCAGTTAGTTCGTCTCTCTCGCTTCAACTCACCATGCCAACGGATAACGCATTTAGGCACATGGATATAATTAGTCAGAGCGAGGGAGGAAAGGATGGAGGGAAAGAGAGAGAGAAACACCATCTGTGGTAAACCATGATGCTGACTTTATTTTAAAGGACCAGTAAGGAGGTGTGGGTTGGAGCTACACATGCCAACTAGTCACATATGCAGATTAAAATCAAACTACCTGCCCAGGGAAATCAGTTGGCTAAAACTGGCACTTTTAGTGAAACATAGATTATTGTGCACTGTCCCTGTAAAACATTTTTTTTTTATGAAGTAGTTTGAGTTAGATAAAAAAAAAAATTGAACTACTTCTACTAACTACAAACTACTAATTGTATTTAAGGATATTTTCGTGTGCAGTAACCAGACAGTGATTTACTGCAGGGAGAAAGTTTAACTACCAACCTAAACCCCTATATGAGGTAACACACAGGTTACTGTTGATCCCACATCAAGAACATCTCAGTAGTATTCTGAAATAAACAGAGCACAGTATAGAGACTAATGTTTCCCACACTTTATTATGCCTGTAAAGACATATTGTATTTACCCGTATTGTACATATAATACATAGGAAGAACAGACAGCTTTCATTATACTGTGGATCAATCATCCATATTCCTCAGCATCATTGCTATACGGATTTAAACCCACCAATACTAAAAATCCCCAGAGACTAAACAGATGCAGCCCACAACATACAATTACATCGTGAATACTAAATGGACGGCTAGAGAGGCCTCTCTCCATCCCAGCACCAATACTGCTACCGTAGCCATCTGCCTAGACCAGATACTTCACTCGCTCTTTCCAGCTAATTTACCGTACCAATCAGCACACACAACTGTTTCCTCTTCCTCTCACTCGCTCTTGGAGTAGTGTATGTATGAGGATGTGTGTGTGTGTGTGTGTGTACGTACAGTGGGCTCAGGAAATGGAGAGAGGGATAGAGAGAGTGAATGAGAGTGAGCTTGCAATGTGTGAGAGGCTGCAGCTGGCACAGGGGGGCACCCATTAGCCCCAGTCCAGCCTGCCTGAGTTGACAGAGGGAGGGAGGGAGAGGTGATAGATGGATTGAAGGCCGGAGAGAGAAAGAGGGTGATTGCAAGAGGGAAAAAAGACAAAAAGAAATGGTGAACAGAAACGGCGAGGTCAGTTTGATGTGTGAAGTTTTCACACAGGAGTGCAGTGTGGTGGACTATAATGTACTGTGAATAATGCATTGGTCTCAGGTGTGCTGGTTTATAGGAAGTACTTATTTAGCTTGGAGATGGTCATGAAAACACTGGACACACTAACACAGCAGATAATACAATCAGACAGAGGGAGAAAACAGAGTGAGGGAGAGGAAAGGTACAGAAATAGAAAGAAAGTACAATAAAAGAGAGAGAGAAGAGGCCAGAGAGGACTGGAGTGGATAAAAAGAAAATAAATACACTGAGAGAAGAGCAAAGGAAGTCAGAGTGCAATTGACAGATGGACAGAGAGCAAGAGAGAAAGAGAAAGAGAGAGAGAGACAGAGAGAGGTTGCTACAATCTTTCCCTCTTCTCTCATTCTGTGGTGGTCACGCTCGGAAGGAGCTCCTCACGACGCAGTGGCATCTCCCGTGACGACCTGGCAGAGTGAGGTGATTGTCTGAGGCCATGTCTCAGGAGGCTCGCAGGGCGAGGCCAGACAGAGAGGATGCTGGAATAGGAACTGACTCCGCCCACCTGCTGCCACCTCCGGCCATGGTCACTGGTGCCATCTGCTCTAGGAGCAAAACACAGACACGCAGAAAGATGCAGACACACACACATTAGGACACACACATTTGTAGCCTTACACACACAAACATTCTTAATATTCTTGAGACAGGTTGAAATATGGATGGTCAGATGTTGATCCATGCTCTAGCTTGTACCTCTGTCTAGGACTGGGGTTCCGCTCGCCATCAGCCAATGAAATTGCAGGGCGCCAAATAAAAATCTACAGAAATCTCATAAATCGAATTTCTCAAACATACAAGTATTAGGCACCATTTTAAAGATAAAAATCTTGTTAATCCAGCCACAGTGTATGATTTAAAAAATGCTTTACACCGAAAGCTCCACAAACGATTATGTTAGGTCACCACCACCTCACAGAAAAACCCAGCCATTTTTCCAGCCAAACAGAGGAGTCACAAAAAACACAAATAGAGATAAAATGAATCACTAACCTTTGATGATCTTCATCAGATGACACTCATAGGACTTCATGTTACACAATACATGTATGTTCTGTTCGGTAAAATTCAAATTTATATCCCAAAATATTTTTTTACATTGGCGTGTTATGTTCAGTAGTTGCAAAACATACAGTGATATTGCAGAGAGCCACATGAATTAACAGAAATACTCATTATAAATGTTGATGAAAATTCAAGTGTTATGCATGGAACTTTAGATACACTTCTGCTTAATGCAACCACTGTGTCAGATTTACCGAAAAAGCATAATCTGAGAACGGCACTCAGAGCCCAAACCAGCCAAAAGAAATATCCGCCATGTTGCGCAGTCAACATTAGTCATAAATACTATTATAAATATTCACTTACCTTTGATGATCTTCATCAGAATGCACTCCCAGGAATTGCAGTTCCACAATAAATGTTTGTTTTGTTCGATAATGTCCATCATTTATGTCCATTTATGTCCAAATAGGTTCTTTTGTTAGGGTATTTGGTAAACAAATCCAAAAGCGTGTTCAGGTCTAATCGGACGAAAAGTTCAAAAAGTTATATTAGAGGTCGAAGAAACTTGTCAAACTAAGTATAGAATCAATCTTTAGGATGTTTCTATCATAAATGTTAATAATGTTCCAACTGGAGAATTCCATTGTCTGACGAAAAGCAATGGAACGAGAGATACCTCTCATGTGAAATGCGCATGACTGAGAACGAGGCTGCTGGCAGACAACTTAGTCAAACAGCTCCCATCCGGCCCCCCTTCACATGAGAAGCCTGAAACAACGTTCTAAAGATGGTTGACATCTAGTGGAAGCCTTAGGAAGTGCAACATAACCCATATCCAACTGTGAATTTGATAGTTAAAAAACTACAAACCTCAGATTTCCCACTTCCTGTTTGAAATTTTTCTCAGGTTTTTGCCTGCCATATGAGTTCTGTTATACTCACATACATCATTCAAACAGTTTTAGAAACTTCAGTGTTTTCTATCCAAACTAATAATAATATGCATATATTAGCATATGGGACTGAGTAGGAGGCAGTTAACTCTGGGCACGCTATTCATCCAAAAGTGAAAATTCTGCCCACTATCCCAAAGTTATTCTTGACATATGAAATATGGAAGGTCAGATTTTGATGCATGCTCTGGCTTGTACCTCAGAAATGAAAAATGTATTTTCTTATATGCCTCCGAACATTGCTGTTTCATTACCACAGACCAAATGCATTATACTGACAATATAATTCATGTGTGATTATATCCCAGCTAGCACATAACGTTCTGAGAACCACGTGTTTCTTAGAGCTTGTTGAGAGTGGGATTGTCCTATGGTTATTTTGCATACAACCTTCCCACAACTTTCTGGGTGTGGTGCAAGATAGTTGCCGGTCTTTGGAACATTAAGGAACTTGACAAAAAAAAACATTATTTTCTTGGTATTTCATTACTTGAACAGAACGTTTCCTAAAAGTTCAAAAATGGTTACATTTAATTAAACTGTTGGTAATGTTCTAGGAACGTTTTCCAACTGGTTTGACATTGGGAATGTTTTCAAATAGTTAAGAAACAACGTTCTTCTGTGGGAATTTCAATACTTCCTGTGTTTCCTACAGGTTTCCTCATTGTTCGATTTATAGTCATGTTTTTAAATTGTTCCAAGGATGTTAAGAAACAACGTTATGTGGGAATTTCTGTACTTCAGCATAACATTTTCTGCAGGTTTCCTCATGGTTCTATTTAAAGTCATGTTCTCAGAACATTAAGAAAATGTTCCATGAAAACTACAAGTAAACATTAGTAACTTTCTAAAAATTATATTTTGAAAACATATACATTCCTTTCTCAGTGTCAACAAAAAAACTATTTCCTCTAGCTTGTGAAGTGTGTGTTCAGGTATGTTTGCCACGCACACTAATTTGGCCACACCTGATTTGAATGATTGCTTGTTTCCTTTGAATGGGGTCTCTTTGAAAAGACTAAAAGAAAAAGCTTTGAATGAGTTTTAAAAAACAAGGCATACTGGCCCCATCCTTGTGGCACAGTGGACTAATTACATGGAAATAGAACAGAATATCAAAGGTTCAAATCTTACTGAAACCGAGACACACAAAAAAAAAAATGTCTTTGCATGATTCATCCCTAAGCAAATTCATTTCATTGTAAACTATCTGTGCTTGGAGTTCGAAACAGTTAACATAACTTAGCAGTGTTATTTGAAGTCTTATTAAAACTTTCAGTGAAAGTTTTAAAGGAAGTTCTTCAAAAACCACCAAATAACCTTTACATTTAGTTCGAAACATTCAAAACATTTAGACAATGTTTTCAGAATGTTATTTAATTACCTTCAAATAACCGATAATTTCTGTTCTCAGAAAGTTAATAAAACCTCCCAGGAAAACATTCAGGGAACCATAGTAAAACGTTCTCTGAATCTCAATGCAATCTAAAAATGAACATTCCCAGAACAGGCAACATTTGCACTTCTGTTCTCAGAACGTTTAAAAAACGTTTTCTGTTTTACCAGTCAGAGAACGTATGGCTTTGTTCCCTGAACCAATTGGATACCAAAAACGTACGTTTCCACAATTTCCAAGCAACTAAATGTGCTAGCTGGGATATTACACATGACACTGTCGGCTTACAAATTCCAGAACACATTGTTGGTGTGATGACAGGAGTTGTAGCACCTCATCTGCCAGACTCTAAACCATGTCATGGGACTTCCGAGTTTACGTAATACATTTGTTGATCCATCCTTAATAGCTCTCTAGTCCAGCCCCTTTGTCCTTCTTTTCACCTCGTCCGTTACGCTCCATCACTTTCTCCTCTCGCCTCCATCTTCCACCTTCTTTCCAGCGAACCATATTCCACCCCTTGCCCTTCCTACTAGTACCTGTGTATGTGTGCGTGTCTGTGTGTGTGTGTGTGTGTCGGGGGGGTGTAATGGTGTATAATGAGTTATTGACTCCCCTGTGGAGATTTAATGAAGTACTCACTACAGGCCTGCCACGGTACCATAGTGTTTGCGTGTGGACCCACTCCAATTCGCATATCGCCCCAACAGGTCCACAGGTGACACAATCTCTTTTCCACTTCACACTGCCCTCTCCAACCTGGACAAGAGGAACACCTACCTGTGTGTGAGAAGGCTGTTCATTGACTACAGCTCAGTGTTCAACACCATAGCGCCCTCCAGGCTCAACACTAAGCTCAGAATCCTGGGACTGAACACTAGGGGTGTGCTAACATGGCCATAGTAGTATTCCTATCCGTGTCCTTAAATTGGCGGTTGATAGTGGGATCGGATGATACTCGTGATGAGAATGAACAGAAATGTTTTAATATACCAACCTCCCTGCACATTCTCTCTGCAGTAAAATATGCAGATTAGGAGCAGCGCTTAGAGGGGTGTTTTGTGTGTCCGAATAGAGGTGTGTTCTGTGTGTCCGACAACTTGCAGCGTGTGGCCAACTTTGCTGTCACTCATTCAGAATGCGCATTTCACATTTTCCCTACCCTTGTCCAGCATGTTGGATATTGTGCACATTGATAGCTTGATAGCAAATGTCCTCGCCATGTGATTTATCATAGTAGCAGGCAGCAGCAATCAAAATGTACAGACGAAAACATGCCAGGAAAATGGATCGGCTGATATTAGTAAGCAAGTGGACAGAGAAATGCACCTTCACTCTATCCAATCAGACCAGCAGGATCAACCTACAGCCCGCCCTTCTCTTTACAGACAGGCAAACTAGCCAGTTGAGTTATTTAGAGTTGAGTTATTTAGAACGTTACCTGACTGACATGAGAAACATGCCTGCTGGCACCCAAACATTTTTCTTCTTCTCTGATCACGGATAATTAGAAACAGTACTCGGATCATAGTCGTATCCAGAAAATTGTCCATATCCGTATACTTATTTTGTCCGAATACTCAGCACACCCCTACTGAACACCACCCTCTGCAACTGGATATTGGACTTCCTGATAGGCTTCTCCAGGTGGTGAAGGTAGGCAACAACACATTCCCCATGCTGACCCTCATCACGGGGGCTGTTCACCCAAAACTGTGTGGCGGCACATGACTCCAACACCATCCTTAGGTTTGCTGATGACACAATGGTGGTAGGACTGATCACAGACGAGGATGACACTATAGCCTATAGAGAGGAGGTCACTGACCTGGCAATGTGGTGCCAGGACTGAAACCTCTCCCTCAACATCAGCAAGACAAAGGAGCTGTAGAGGTGTACTACAGGAAACGGAGGGCAGAGCACGCCCCCATCCACATCGACGGGCTGTAGTGGAGTTGGTCGAGAGCTTCAAGTTCCTCGTCCACACACACCAACACAGTCGTGAAGAAGGCACAACAATGCCTCTTCCCCCTCAGGAGGCTCAAAAGATTTGGCATGTGCCCTCAGATTCTCAAAAAGGTATACAGCTGCACCATCAAGAGCATCTTGACTGGCTGCATCACTGCTTGGTATGGCAACTGCTTGGCATCTGACCGTAAGGCGTTACAGAGGGTAGTGCGTACGGCCCTGTACCTCACTGGGGTCGAACTCCCTGCCATCGTGAACCACTATACCAGACGGTTTCAGAGGAATTCCCCAATCATTTTAAAAGACTCCAGCCACCCAAGTCACAGACTGTTCTCTCTGCTACTGCACGCCAAATGGTACCACTGCACCAAATCTGGAACCAACAGAACCCCAAACAGATTCTACCCCAAAGCCATAAGAATACTAAATAGTTAACCAAATAGCTACTTGGAGTATCTGAAATGACTCTCTTGCACTAACTTTTGACTCATCACATACCCTCCTGCTACTGTTTGTTATCTATGCTGTTGCCTAGTCACTTTACCCCTACCTATATCTACCTCAATTACTTCACTCCCCTACACATAGACTTGGTACTGGTACCCCGTGTGTATAGCCAAGTTATCATTACTCATTATGCATTTATTCCTTGTATTATTATGTTTTCTATATTTGTCTCTGTATTGTTGGGAAGGGCAATTAAATAAGCATTTCACTGTTAGTCATTGCCTGTTGTTTACGAAGCATGTGACAAATAACATTTGATTGATTTGATTTGACCTGAAGAAGTGTGTAGGTGTGTGTTTGTGTGGGCCATCATGTGTACCTGATGTCCTTATCATTGTACTCGTGTCCTACAGACTGGGCTTTCTCACTTACATCAGGGTCCATGTATATGCTACCCAGCTTCCCAGCTTCACAACCTCAGGCCTGACCAGCCATACACTTACAAGGTAAGACATTCCAAATTCCAAAGTCAAATGCTCCATGGTTTGTGAAGAAGAGGGCTCTAGAATGGCTGCTTGATGCATTGACTCCATAAATGGCTTTTGGAAATAACACACTGCACACACACTCTGACACACAGATCTGGCATAGCTGAGGTTACCCTGTGTTCACAAATTCATTCTTTCCATAATAGCACACCACAGCAGGCTAACACTGAAAAATACAAACCATCCACTCATATCCACTTTACCAACTCAAAACTAGCCACTTTCTGTTCAGAACCTCTATGTTCATCCGTCTATGTTCATCTTGTCCTGTCTTCCTTCTTTCTACGCCTCACGTTCATTCCCCTCTTCACCTGTCCATCTCTCTCTCCCTTTTCTCTCATTCCTCCCTTAGTTCTCTTCCCTCCATATAATGTCAAAACAACTTGTTTGTTACAGTGTTGGGAGTTTTGGGAGCTAGCTCCAGTGAGCTCTACATTGATACTCCTTCCCTTATGAAACACTAAAGCCATAACCCTCAACAGATGCTGTTCTTACCGTCGTAGCTTAGCACTATCTGCTCACAGAATGTAGGATAAACAAAAGAAAATTCGCAAAACATTCAATGAGACTTTTCTCACTCATGTTGTAGCTCATATAGAAAGCAGTGTAGTACGCATGTGAGTTTATTTGCCTGCCTGCTGTTGGGGTGCTATAACCAGGTCCAAACGGAATCCGCGCAGGCAGAACTACGAAGGAATTCCAACAGAATTCCGAGGAGCCTCAGTCCAATGTGCAAAATGAACTGCTTTCGATTCAAAGCACAATAGAGAGAGGCACTGAATTAAAAGCAAATGCAACCGACATGTTATTGTATTGCATTAGAGCGATACATACATCAACCCACATGTTCTTGAATTGCATTAGATCAACACATACATCTACTTCTACACTTGTCAGAGAGGGACATCATCTCTTTTCCTTGAATGGGATTTGAGATTGGGGTGGGGGGGGGGGGGGGGGGGTGTCAGACAGACGGAGGTGTCAGTCGCTGATCACAACAGTCAATGATAATTGAAAGTAAATAGTGAAAGAAGGCAAAGATTGTCAATAGAGGAGCTTACGAGAAGAAATGTCGTGACCAGTGGTGATTTTAGCATGTATATTTTGGTGGAGCAAACTCAATATATATATTTTTTGAAGCATGACAGCAAAGCCACTACACAACACAGCACAACACTAAATAATACATGAATTGCACTATAATGGTGACAAAAGGTGCCCACAAACTGTTAGGGCCTACATAAAGCTGTCCCAATAGCAGAGCTTTCTTTTCAGCACCATGGAGTGAATCCACTCCTCGCTATCAGCAGAGCCTTGTCTGGCAGAGAAACAGTTCATTCAGCCTCAATGACTGCCTTTTTTAAACCATAGCTAATGTGGCAGACTTACTTAAACCAATGTGGTTCCTACTGACAACTGAGATGTACAAACTGTGGCATAAGGGAACAATGAGTGGATAAGAGGCAATCAGTAATTTTGATTAAGACATTAAGTCAATATATCTATTTGTTCAGCACTTTTGAAATGTACTGTGAAAGAATTCAGAACAAGGGTTGTTCTTACAGTATTCTCCCTGAACATCAAGTCAGAACCGTAGGATGAATAAAGGGGGCATATACAGTTGAAGTCGGAAGGTTAGGTTGGAGTCATTAAAACCCACTCCACAAATGTATTGTTAACAAACTATAGTTTTGGCAAGTCGGTTAAGACATTTACTTTGTGCATGACACAAGTCATTTTTCCAACAATTGTTTACAGACAGATTGTTTTGCTTATAACTCACTGTATCACAATTCCAGTGGGTCAGAAGTGTACATACACTAAGTTGACTGGGTCTTTAATTAAACAGCTTGGAAAATTACAGAAAATTATGTCAGGGCTTCAGAAGCTTCTGATAGGCTAATAGACCTAATTTTAGACAAATGGCCGTTTACCTGTGGATGTATTTCAAGGTTTACCTTCAAACTCAGTGCCTTCTTGCTTGACATCATGGGAAAATCAAAAGAAATCAGCCAAGACCTCAGAAAAAACATCCACAAGTCTGGTTCATCCTTGGGAGCAATTTCCAAACACCTGAAGGTACCATGTTCATCTGCACAAACAATAGTATACAAGTATAAACACTATGGGACCACGCAGCTGTCATACCACTCAGGAAGGAGACGCTTTCTGTCTCCTAGAGATGCACGTACTTTGGTGCAAAAAGTTTCAAATCAATCCCAGAACAACCACAAATGACCTTGTGAAGATGCTGGAGGAAACAGGTACAAAAGTATCTATATCCACAGTAAAACGAGTCCTATATCGACATAACCTGAAAGGCCACTCAGCAAGGAAGAAGCCACTGCTCCAAAACCACCATAAAAAGCAAGACTACGATTTGCAATGGCACATGGGGACAAATATCATACTTTTTGGAGAAATGTCCTCTGGTCTGATGTAACAAAATTAGAACTGTTTACCATAATGACCATCGTTATGTTTGGAGGAGAAAGGGGAGGCTTACAAGCCGAAGAACACCATCCCAACCGTGAAGCACAGGGGTGGCAGCATCATTTTGTGGGGGTGCTTTGCTGCAGGAGGGACAGATGCACTTCGCAAAATAGATGGCATCATGAGGAAAAAAAATTATGTGGATATATTGAAGCAACATCTCAAGACATCAGTCAGGAAGTTAAAGCTTGGTAGAAAATGGGTCTTCCAAATGGACAATGACCCCAAGCATACTTCCAAAGTTGTGGAAAAAATGCTTAAGGACAACAAAGTCAAGATGTTGGAGTGGCCATCACAAAGCCCTGACCTCAATCATATACTGTAGAACAATTGTGGGCTTAAACTTAAAAAGCATGTGCAAGCAAGGAGGCCTACAAACCTGACTCAGTTACACCAGCTCTGTCAGGAGGAATGGGCCAAAATTCACCCAACTTATTGTGGGAAGCTTGTGGAAGGCTACCTGAAACGTTTGACCCAAGTTAAACAATTTAAAGGCAGTGCTACCAAATACTAATTGAGTGTATGTAAACTTCTGACCCACTGGGAATGTGATGAAAGAAATGAAAGCTGAAATAAATCATTCTCTCTACTATTATTCTAACATTTCACATTCTTAAAATAAATTGGTGATCCTAACTGACCTAAGGCAGGGAAGTTTTACTAGGATTAAATGTCAGAAATTCTGAAAAACTTAAGTTTAAATGTATTTGGCTAAGGTGTATGTAAACTTCCGACTTCAACTGTATGTCACGCCTGCTCCCGCTCTCCCTCCCTGGGGCTCGAGGGTGCCAGGCTGCCCAGCACTATGCACTCCTGCCACCATCATTATGCACAGCTGCTTCCCTTGTCACATGCATCAGCGATTCATTGGACTCACCTGGACACAATCACCTGTGTTATTCCCTCCCCTATATCTGTCTGTTCCCCAGCATTGCTCCCCGCTTCAGCATTATTGTCGTCATGTCATTTTTCCCCCTGTTCTGACGCTTGTTCCTGTCTTGTTCCATGTCCGTTCATTAAATGTTCATCTCCCTTTACTTGCTTCTCATCTCCAGCATCAGTTCTTACAACATAAGCAGACAATGAAAACTCTTACAATATTTGATGATGACATTTATTTAAAACAGACTATAGGCTACTTGTGCACACCAAGTCAGAACAGTAGGATACGTTATGAGGGGGAAAGGTACCAAATGATTAGGGTGAGGCACATGGGCTACTAACAGCTTACTACACGACATACACTTAGTACCACTTTCTTAGCTACAGTATGCATATCTTCCTGTCATTTTACATCATTTATGCAGCAGCATACAATACATTTTTGGACTCTTGTTGTGCTGTGCTCGCATGAACAGGAAGGGGGCGTGGCGGTCCTTCTTGTGGGCAAATGTTGTCATTAAACTTTGTCATCAAAGTCATTCTCTGGATTTATGGTGTTTTCAAGACAACTTGGAACTCTGGAAAAAAAAGGTTGAATCATGAAGTCAGTGATCTTCAGGTCTGAACTCTAAAAAGAGGCCCGAGTTACAGACTTGGATGACCATTAAAAATGTATATTCCCCAGTCGGAGCTAATTTTTTTTCAGTTCCCAGTTGTCTTGTACTCACTGAAGTCTGATATTTCCCAGTCCCGAGTTTCCAGTTGTTTTGAACGCGGCAGAAGTCATGCTGGATTGACAGTATGGCCAATTTATTCACCCTTTTCTAGCCCATGGTGTTGCTTGTGTTTATCCTTTTAAGCTTGGAAAAGAGACCCTTAAACCCAGACCGCACACCCTCTCCACTCAATAGCAGGCAAGTGATTGCTTTGTAACTCTTGCAGTTAGCCACTGAGTCCTTCCAAAACACTCCTTGTTAAATTTGTGATTTCCAACTTGTTGTGTAATGTTTATGTCCAATGGCCGATGAGCATTGATTTGTTTTTATCTATAATTTCTCTTCATATGACGAGGATTGAAAAGGATTTGCCAGTAGATCGTTGACTTGATTCATTATGATGACTGCTTGTCTAGCTTGCTAGCTAAGATTTTTAAAGTATGATGTTGACATAAGTCCAATCAAAGCTATGTTAGATATAATGTGATTTGACATCATTCTTTCTGTGGCCAATGACCTTGAGCCTTCTTGGATGGGCACTTCGAATGAAAATCTGTTGCAGCACCCAAGGGGGTTGAATTTTCGAGCACTCCCCTGTAGATTTTGCGGTGACATAGTGTCCCCATAAGTGACACAGCACTGAGCCAATCACGGCGCAACTAGAGAACATTGCCAACCTCTATGCTCTGTATTTTCTGCTGGCTGCCCCACCACCACAGAGAGCACTGAGCTAGACTGAGCTAGACTTTTCTGCCTGCGCGTGTCACACCCTGATCTGTTTCACCTGTCCTTGTTATTGTCTCCACCTCCTCCAGGTGTCGCTTGTTTTCCCCAGTGTATTTATCCCTGTGTTTCCTGTCTCTCTTTGCCAGTTCGTCTTGTATGTCCAGGTCAACCAGCGGTTTTTTCTGTTCTCCTGCTTTTGCCATTTCTCCTTTTTCTAGTCCTTCCGGTTTTGCCCCTTGCCTGTTTCTGGACTCTGTACCCACCTGTCTGACCATTCTGCCTGCCTTGACCACGAGCCTGTCTGCCACTCTGTACCTCCTGGACTCTGATCTGGTTTTGACATTTTTGCCTGTCCACAACCACTCTCTACCTTCTGTGTCTGCAACCTGGGTCTCGCCTTGAGTTACGACAGCGCGTGTGAGAGAGAAAGAGTGCTACGCACTACTTTGTGGCACATTGATCAAAGGCAACAGTGGCCAATATTGCTACCTTTCCAACCCTGTATTTTCTCACTGGACTAAATTGGGTTAGCATTAAGAAAATACTGACCAGAACAATAAATAGGCCTATGTTTTGAAAAGAAAATGAATAAAGAGGCATCCATTTGTGTGCTGTGTGTGAGGTTGGGGGTGTTGGTATCTCCCTCACTCTGTGTGTGTGCATGCGTGAGCGCTCTGTGTGTGTTTGAGAGAGGGAATGAGTCTATTTTGCCAAAACCAGATTATGGTATCCTTCGTTTATCATTTACATGCATTATTATCCTACACGTCAATCAATAATTCAGACTTTGACACAGAGTTTTGCCAAGACACCCTCTATGTCAGAGTCGAAGGAGTTTGTCCAGGACTTTGTGAAAACACTGAGGCAGATGTTCCACTGGAGAAGGCACCAAAGCTCTCCATGTTTAAAAAAAACAACACTCCAAGCAAGGAGGGAGTGTTCCTGCAGCAGCTCATCTGCACACTGAATACCTACTTGAGCTTTACCCGCACTACATCCAGGATATCAAAGATGCCATAAAGGGCAAGGTTTTCTATGAGACCACCGACGCCTGTGGGAGGTGTGCCCTGGCCATTCTACTTCAACCAGTAGAGGAGAGACCCATAATGGCAGACTCAACCTTTTTAGACAATAGCAACTGATATTCTGTCTGAGTAGCAATGGGCTGAGCTTCAAATCAGGTGTGGGCCATTGTATCAGATTCAGCCAGCTACATGAAAAAGGGCACACAAGGTGTTCATCTTCACGAACACTTCAGACAAACCTATAAAACAAGGTTTAGGAGATGTGCAATGCATTGGGAAGGAAGCCCTTCAAGATCTCTGGCCCGCATTGCTTCAGTTTACATGTGGCTCCCCACCACAGAAACTCTCCGCACAGCACCAGAACCTGTTAACTCAGAACAGGAGAAGCCTCACTGAAAAAAACGTGTGGATGCTTCTTATGGCGAAGTTTAACGGCAGTGCTGAAAACGGCATGATCATTACACAGGTGCACCTTGTGCTGGTTACAATAAAAGGTCACTCTAAAATGTGCAGCTTTGTCACACAACTCAATGTCCTAGATGTCTCAATATTTGAAGTGCGCAATTGGCATGATGGCTGCAGGAATGTCCACCAGAGCTGTTGTCAGAGAATTTAATGGTAATGTCTACCATAAGCTGCCTCCAACGTCGTATTAGATGCTAAATAGTAATGCATTCCTGGGTGACAACGCTAATGCTAATGCTAACGCTAGCATACACAAGCTAGCTAGCTAGCAAGTTTAACACAAATGATGCGTATTTACAACAGACACTATTTAGCTCCAAACAACAAGACATTAGGATTTTGACACTTAAATTTAGCTGCATGCACAATATAAACATCAGAAAGAAAAGCAATTTATTCTAAGGAGGTCTGGTATTACGCTAAATCCCAGAGAAAAAAAGACTGCTGTTTGGCTAGTAAAATTATGATGATTGGCGTGACCTTATTCCAATTGGAAAACCAAAACGAAGTTGGGGGTCTTGGAAAGGAGATGAGCTGTCCGTTTGTACATATGGACAACAAACACAATTTCATTTTATCGATGGAAATTCTAATGCACAGGGAAAATGTGACAAAATCCTGAAGCCCATTGTCGTGTCATTCATCCAACGCCATCATGTTTCAGCATGATAACGCACGGCCCCATGTCACAAGGATCTATACACAATTCTTGCAAGCTGAAAATGTCCCAGTTCTTCCATGGCCTGCATACCACGACATTTCACCCATTGAGCATGTTTGGGATGCTCTGGATAGACGTGTCCAACAGCGAGTTCCAGTTCCCGCAAATATTCAGAAACTTTGCATAGACATTAAAGATGAGTGGGACAACATTTCACAGGCCACAATCAGCAGCCTGATCAACTATATGGGAAGGAGATGTGTCACGCTGCATGATGCAAATGTTGGTCACACCAGATACGGACTGGTTTTCTGATCCACGCTCCTACCTTTATTTTTAAGGTATCTGTGACTAAAGAAGATGCATATCTTTATTCCCAGTCATGTGAAATCCATAGATTAGGGCCTCATGAATTTATTTCAATTGAGCCATTTCCTCATATGAACTGTGACTCAGTAAAATCTTTGAAATTGTTGCATGTTGAGTTTATATTTTTTGTTCAGTGTAGGTATATCCTCCAGACAGAAAAGAGCTGACTCTTCCCACAGCACATTTCTCTCTCATGACACTTTATATGACACTGTTTATATCTTATATTTAGTATAGTTAACTTACTGTTTTCATATCTGTTTACACTGATTGTACTGAAAGAAAAGTTTCTTGATCTAAATCTAGAGTAAGTGGGTGTAATGTAATTTCACATGTAACACACTTGTACAAAATTGTGTCCCATTCAACTGCATGGTGTACCAGGGGTAATACAACAAAAGACGATTTCCACAGAATTGTGCAGATTGTCAACAGAAATCTCTGCAGAAAATAGAAACAATTCCATAAGTTCCTGTTTGGGCCTAGCTATAACGTTTAGTGTGTGTACATATTTTTGATGCAATAACATGTCCTTGTGCTGAGAGCACTCATAGAGGCCTTCCTGTCAGACAAATACAACGACTCTCCAGGTCTCAATAAGTGGATGAATGCAGGATGAATGCACGTATGCGCATGAAGGAGTGTATGTGTGTGTGTGTGTGTGTATGTTTGTATGCGAGCACTGAGCAGAGATAGAGTGGTAGAGCAGAGAGGAGAGGTAGACACAGTGAAGGTAAGTGGAGCAGACACCAGCCCTCTGTTCAGTGATTGTGTGAAACTAAAGGAGCTCTCCTCTGTCTGAGAGCACACTGGGGTCTCCTTCAACACCTACGCTCTCTAACACACCTTCTCTCTGTTTACAACATCCATCCTTCATCGCCGCCACCTCTCTCTCTCTCTCCTATTCTCCTTCTCTCTCTCTCTCTCTCTCTCTCTCTCTCTCTCATATCCTCCTTCTCTCTCTCGCTCTCTCTCCTATTCTCCTTCTCTGTCTCCTCTCTTTTTCTTTCTTTCTCTCTCTTTCTATCTTGCTTTGTCTTTCCTCTCCTTCATCTCCCCCTCTCTCCTATTTTCCTCTTTCTTTGTGTCTTTCTTTCTTTCTCTCAGCCTATCACCTCACTCTGCCAGGTCGTCATGGACGATGTCACTGCGTCATGAGGAGCTCCTCCGGAGCGTGACCACCACAGACTGAGAGAAAAGAGGGAAGAGGGAAGGGGGAAGAGTGTAGCAACCTCTCTCTCAGTCTCTATCACTATCTCTCTGACTTTCACTTTCCTCCAATCTCTATCCCTGTCTCCTTTTTGCTGATGGTTGCTATCTCCTACCTTCTCTCTGTTTCTCCTGTCGGATTGTCTCTATGGACGAATCTCTTTTCAAACTTTTACTCCCCCAATCCCTCCTTTATCTCTTTCCATTTCTCTCCCTCTCTCCTTCCCCCACCCTCTTCCCCTCCCCCTCCTAATCTCCTAATCTCCCTCTCTCTCCTAATCTCCTAATCTCCTTCTCTCTCTTTATCTCTCTCTCCTAATCTCCTTCTCTCTCTTTATCTCTCTCTCCTAATCTCTTTCTCTCCTAATCTCCTTCTCTCTCTCTCTCTTTCTCTCCTAATCTCCTTCTCTCTCTCTCTTTCTCTCCTAATCTCCTTCTCTCTCTCTCTCCTAATCTCCTTCTCTCTCTCTCTCCTAATCTCCTCTCTCTCTCTCTCTCTCTCTCTCTCTCTCTCTCTCTCTCTCTCTCTCTCTCTCTCTCTCTCTCTCTCTCTCTCTCTCTCTCTCTCTCTCTCTCTCTCTCTCTCTCTCTCTCTCTCTCTCTCTCTCTCTCTCTCTCTCTCTCTCTCTCTGCATGCTGGGAGTGTTTTGTTCCCTGGGAATTGTATAAGTGAGTGGTTGCCATAGGAGAGAAGGTAGGTAGTTTCTGGTTGCCATAGGAGAGAAGGTAGGCTATGAGAATGTTGCTTATGCGTCCACGGATGAATAAAGCGGTGGTGGTTTTTCTTAAAGAAGAGCGTCTTGTGATCGTATGGTTGAGCATGGCGTACTTCTTAAAGGCATGTTTATTCAAGTTACTGCGCTTTTTTTCTCCGTCAACAAGCGTCACGATTTTGAATGTATCTGTGTTTATTCCCAATGAGCTATTGGAGCGCGAATTATTGCGGTTTGGGAAGTTTGCAAGTTCAATTAAGATTGTCCCTTTGGGTTGCCAACACCCGGCCTTGAAACAGGTTATGTCATTTCGGCAACAAGTGGTTATGATTTTGGACTCACCGGAGCAGACTTTGGAGTTATCGTTTAAAGTCAAGTATGACAACAGACTGTATATGGCTTATGCTAGTACGGGGAGTCGAAGGTGTTTTGAGTGTGGGGATGTTGGCCATAAGCGACATGCTTGCCCGAAAAGGGAGAAGGTAGAGGGAGGGGCTCAGGTGGTCCTCGCAATGCCTGGGCCCACTGATGTAGGGAGAGGTGGGCCAACAGCAGTAGAGCAGTCACAAGCACCTGTTGCTGAGGAAGAAATTGTCTGTGTTGTCCGGTGTTGCCATTTGTACCAGAGGGGAATGGTATTCAGCAGAAAGATATTGTTGTAGAAGGTAAGGACGGATCTGGAGAGCCATTTCCTCAGACTGGGGGGGAGATACCCAGTACGAGTGATGGGGTACAGGAGGGGGTTCATGTAGAGCTAGTCTCCCAGGTAGTGGAGGAGATGCCCATTACGAGTAATGGGGTACAGGAGGGGGTTCATGTTGAGCTAGGCTCCCAGGTAGTGGAGGAGATGCCCACTACGAGTAATGGGGTACAGGAGGGGGTTCAGGTGGAGCTAGTCTCCCATGTAGTGGACGAGATGCCCACTACGAGTAATGGGGTGCAAGTGGGGAGTGTTGAGAGGCATGTGGCAGAGGGGAGTCAAGGCTCTGTGGCCTCAGTTGAGGAGAATATGGATATATGGATATGGACATCTCTCTTGATATGGATATCTCTTGATATGGATCTCTTGAATTGGATATCTCTCTTGATATGATAGCAGCTGGTGACGACTCAATTTACAATCTAGAGGAGGTAAATGGGTTCCTGGATCAGACTTTTGGGAAAATTGGCAGCTTTTTTTGATGTTGATAAGTTTGTGAGGTCAGCGGTGATGTTACAGAAGCCGGTGGGGTTAGACCAGTTGAGTGAGAAGAAGCTTTTCCGCTGGAGGACATTTGTTACTGCTCTCACGGCAGCAAATACTCCTTCCAGACTCACACTTGCATCTTCAATCCAACATTAAATCATGAATCGGCTTCCTATTTCGCAACAAAGCATCCTTCACTCATGCTGCCAAACATACACTCGTAAAACTGACAATCCTACCGATCCTTGACTTCGGCGATGTCATTTACAAAATAGCATCCAACACTCTGCTCAGCAAATTGGATGTAGTCTATTACAGTGCCATCCGTTTTGTGCACCAAAGCCCCATATACTACCCACCACTGCAACATGTATGCTCTCATGGGCTGGCCCTCACTTCATATTTGTCGCCAAACCCACTGGCTCCAGGTCATCTATAAGTCTTTGCCAGGTAAAGCCCTGCCTTATCTCAGCTCACTGGTCACCATAGCAGCACCCACCCGTAGCACACGCTCCAGCAGGTATATTTCACTGGTCACCCCCGAAGCCAACTCCTCCTTTGGCCTCCTTTCCTTCCAGTTCTCTGATGCCAATGACTGGAACTAATTGCAAAAATCACTGAAGCTGGAGTCCTATATCTCCCTCACTAACTTTAAGCAACAGCTGTCAGAGCAGCATACCGATCATTGCACCTGTACATAGCCCACCAGTAAATATCCCACCCAATTACCTCATCCCCATATTGTCTTCTTTTTTTTCTCATTTGCATCCCAGTATCTCTACTTGAACATTGATCTTCTGCACATCTATCACTCCAGTGCTTAATTGCTAAACTGTAATTATTTCGCCACTATGGCCTATTTATTGTCTTACCTTCTTAAGGCTAGGGGGCCGTATTCGGAAGATCGGATGACTGACGTGCCCAAAGTAAACTGCCTGTTACTCATACCCGAAGCTAGGATATGCATGTAGTTGGTAGCATTGGATGGAAAACACTCTGAAGTTTCTAAAACTGTTAAAATAATGTATGTGAGTAAAACAGAACTGATATGGCAGGCAAAAAACAAGAGGAGAATCCATCCCGGAATTATTTTTTTTTTAGGTCACAGGCCATTCAAATGCTTGTCTATGGGATATTCAAAGGAATTCCTCCCATATTGCAGTTCCTATGGCTTCCACTAGATGTCAACAGTCTTTAGAAAGGGTTTCAGGCTTGTTTTTTGAAAAATTAGTTAGTAGTTGTAGCTTCTCATGGTGGCTCGCATTTGGACTGTAGTCTTGTGGCACACGTGAATGAGGGCGTGCACTTCGTTATTTATCTACGGTATTGAACATACCACATTCCGTCTTAAATTGTATAATTTACTTACATGTTAGGGTACCTGAGGATTGATTAGAAACGTTGTTTGACTTGTTTGGACAAAGTTTATTGGTAACTTTTGGGATTCCTTTGTCTGCATGTTGAACGAGTGGATTACTGAATCAAACGCGCCAACTAAACTGACTTTCTTGGGATATAAAGAAGGACTTTATTGAACAAAATTATCATTTGTTGTGTAGCTGGGACCCTTGGGATTGCAAACAGAGGAAGATATTCAAAGGTAAGTGATTTATTTTATCTCTATTTCGCTGGTTTGGAAAATGTTTTTAATGCTGGTTTATGCAGGGCGCTGTCATCAGATAATCGCATGGTATGCTTTCGCCGTAAAGCCTTTTTGAAATCTGAGAAAGCGGTTGGATTAACAAGAAGTTAAGCTTTTAAACGATGTAAGACACTTGTATTTTCATGAATGTTTAATATTATATATATATATATATATATATTTATTATATTTATATTTTGAATTTCGCATTCTGCAATTTCACCGGATGTTGTCGAGGTGGGGCCCTAGCATCCCACCTAGCCCAAAGAGGTTTTAACTCCTTAATCTTACTACATTTGCACACACTGTATATAGACTTTTCTATTGTGTTATCGACTGTACGTTTGTTTATCCCATGTGTAACTTTGTGTCGCACTGCTTGTGTCGCACTGCTTTTCTCTATCATGGCCAGGTCGCAGTTGTAAATGAGAACTTGTTCTCAACTGGGCTACCTGGTTAAATAAAGGTGAAATAAAAAACATAAAAAAACGTTATAAGAACAGGTGGTGGGAAACGTGGTGAGGTTAAGAGAAAATTAAAACAATGATGAATATTATGCATCAAAGTGTTTTTCTCCCTCTTTGTCTGGTTTCTCTGTTGTTTCTTCTGCTTTTCCTTTCCCTTTTCTATATGAAGGTACTAAGGGGAGGTACTAATTAATCAATATTAATTGGAGAAGGGACAGGAATAAGAGGGCTTGGTATTAGAAGTAATAAAACATCAAAGGCTCATTGTAGTTTTTCTACAGGAGATACATAGTGATGAGGCTAATGAGGTTGACTCGAGTATGTAGTGGGAGGGGCAGCAAATACTCAGTCATGGTACTAACTTCAGTGCTAGGTGGCAGTTTTGGTTTCCTCAGGCTTAGGGGTGACTGTGGTATCTACAACAGAGATTGTCAAGGGTCAGGTTCTGTTATGTTTTAATTTAATTTTTTTATGTTTATGCTTCCAATGAGGGTACAGAGTGTATTGCTGTATTTGATCAAATAAAGGAAACCTTAAGACAGTGTGACCAAGAGGGGTGTATGGTTTTAGGGAATCCACTGTACAGTGGATTTTACTGTTGACTGCACTGCTGAAGAACCTCACCTGCGGTCAGCTACTTGCCTTTCTGGTATATTTACTGAGTTTGTGCTTTCTGATTTGTGGAGAGTAAGGAATGCAAAAGTGAGGCAGTACACATGGTTAAAAGTTAATGAAGGTCGTGTCAGTGCAGCAAGGTTAGACAGGTTGTATGTATCTGACCACTACTGTAGTAGGGTTGGAAGGTTAGACAGGTTGTATGTATCTGACCACTACTGTAGTAGGGTTGGAAGGTTAGACAGGTTGTATGTATCTGACCACTACTGTAGTAGGGTTGGAAGGTTAGACAGGTTGTATGTATCTGACCACTACTGTAGTAGGGTTGGAAGGTTAGACAGGTTGTATGTATCTGACCACTACGGTAGTAGGGTTGGAAGGTTAGACAGGTTGTGTGTATCTGACCACTACTGTAGTAGGGTTGGAAGGTTAGACAGGTTGTGTGTATCTGACCACTACTGTGGTAGGGTTGGAAGGTTAGACAGGTTGTATGTATCTGACCACTACTTTAGTCGGGTTGGAAGGAGTGACATTACTCCTGTAGGTTTTTCTGATCACCATATTGATACTGTTGCTATTCACTTGTCCTGTCCTCAAATGTCATCACCTTATTGGTATTTTAATGTTAACTTGTTACATGATGTCATGTTTTGTGAAAAGTTTTTGTTGTTTTGGGAAAAACGGAGGGTTACAAATGGGAATTTTGAGTCCTTGAGACAATGGTGGGAGGTTGGGATAGCCCAAATACGATTGTTTTGTCAACAGTATACTGCTCTGTCTTGTATTGAAGTTAAAGAGACTATTGGGGCCCTTGAACAGGACATCAAATCTATTGAATTGAATTTGCTCACTCAGAATGACCCAGGACTAGTCAGGAACGTACAGGACAAGAGACATGAACTGAAGTCGTTTCTACATGAAAGAGTGAAGGGTTCCTTGATTAGGTCTGACTTTGCTACCCTCAAGGATATGGATGCTCCTAGGACTTTTTTGAACGTAAGACAGTCGACATTACAAAGCAAACAGATGGTCTGCCTTCGTCTCCCTGATGGGAAGGAGACCACGGATGACAGTGAAATGCGCCAACATGCCGTGGATTTCTACTCCGCCCTCTCTCTATATGGCGGAGGATTGTGATTCTCTGTGTGCTGAACAGTTATTACATGGACTTCTTCAATTGGGCCCAGAGCAGAGAGTTGCTTTGGACTCTGACATTACTCTGCAGAAGCTGTCCACAGCAGTTATGCAGCTCTCAACAGGCCGAGACCCTGGTATCGATGGTTTACCATCTAAATTCTATAAGCAGTTTTAGGGGTCTGTTGGGGGGATTTTTATGAAGTGGTGTGTGAATCTTTTCATGAGGTTTCTCTTCCTGTTTCCTGTCAATGTGCTGTGCTTTCATTGTTGCCAAAAAATGCTCTTATGCTCTTCTAAAAAATTGGCAACCTGTTGCATTGCTGTGTGCAGAATATACCATTTTATTTAAAAGTCTCTCAAACAGGTTGAGAGAGTATCTGGGACTGTTGGTCTACAAGGACCAGTCTTACTGTGTACCCTGACCACTCTATTGTTGATAGCTTGTTTCTAATAAGAGATGTTTTAGACATTTGTAAACTCTCTGATGTGAATGTGGGTTTACTTTCTTTGGATAAGGAGAAGACCTTTGACTGTGAGGACCACCAGTACTTGTTCAAAACAATGAAAGCCTTTGGGTTTGGGGATGTTGTTTTGTCTTGGATTAGTTCACTGTATGCTGGGGCCTCATGTATGGTGAAGGTGGGGGGAGGGGGGGGGGGGGGGGGGTTTGAGTTGCCCCATCCCCGTCCAAAGGGGTATCAGGCAGGGATGCCCAATTTCAGGGCAGTTATATTGTCTGGCAATTGAACCAATGTTATGTTTTTTAAGAGCGAGGCTTACTGGTTTCTCTGTGCCAGGGGCAATGAAGGGTCCCACGATAGCACTGTCTGCGTATGCAGATTACATGACCGTTTTTATTACAGGGGCTGAGGATGTTAAGGTTCTCTCAAACACTCTAAAGGTGTTTGAGGGGGCCTCCTCAGCTAGAGTCAATTGGGAAAAGAGTGAAGCGCTGTGGGCAGGTCAGCTTCAGACGGGGTCCGCTCCACGGTTACCAGGGGGGCTTCAGTGGGGCAGAGATGGGAGGAAGACTTTTTTTTTTCTTTCTAGGCTCTGATGTCTTTCAGAAAAATAACTGGGAGGGTGTAGTGGAGAAAGTATGTGTCAGACTGTCACGGTGGAAATGGGTGCTACCCCTGCTGTCTTATAGAGGAAGGGTGCTGATTGCCAAAAATCTAGCTTCCTCTACCCTGTGGCACAGACTAATGATTTTACAGCCACTGGGGGGTCTGATACAAGAGCTTCAGAGGACCCTTGTCAATTTATTTTGGTCCAGACAACATTGGATTAAAGCTGCAGCCCTGTACCTGCCACTGCATGAGGGTGGGCAAGGTCTGGTGGACATTTCTTCCAGGATCATGGCTTTCCGGCTTCAAGCAGCCCAGAGACTGTTGTACTGTGACGGTTCTAGCCAGGTCAACACAGCTTATACATTGATGAGGACAGCGGGCTGTTTGGGCTTAGAAAAGCATATTTTCCTCTTAAAGCTAGAGGGGGGTGATTTGTCTGGCTTGATTCTGAGTCTGTTATGCAGGCTTGGAGAGTTTTTGTCAAGGTCGGCACGCCACCAGGGATGTGGCTTTTTGGAGACCCTCTTTTTTACAACACTGTCATCCAGTTCCGTGCTATGGGTTCAGCTAGCCTACACCTGTTAGGTGTGGGGTGTACGGAGCTGGGTCATCTGATGCGGAGTATGAGCAGATTGTTGGAGGAGCTGGGAGAGAGAGCGGGGATCCGTCGTAGCTGAGGTCTGCAATTCCATGCCAGTACTTCATCGGCAGTATGTGACTGACACTTCCAATTCTGATCGGTGGATGGAGGGTCTGGATTATGTGTTCCCTGCGCTGAATGTTAGTGCTGTGGCAGGGGGCATTCGAGGAGGACGTGGGGATGCTGCCTTCCTTCGATACCCCGGAGATGGGGTAGTTCAAGGAGGTGGGAATGAAGGCCATGTACAGAATATGTGTAAAAGTGTCCCGTGTTTCTTCCCTGGAAGGGGTCAAATCGACGAAATGGGAGGGGGGTGTTTGGTCCGGGTGCCTCCCAAAAATGGTGTTGGCGGCATTTATAAAAACTGCCTATTGAAAAGAGGACAGCTGACCTCCAATGGAGGGTAAATACATGGAGTCATAGCCACCTATAAGCATCTGGTACACCTGGATCCTACTGTTGGGGAAGGGTGTCCATTCTGTGCTGAGTCTGAAACTCTGGCACATCTGTTCTTATAGTGTCCCAGGTTGGTCGGGATGATTGACCTGATCACTAGCTGGTTTTCAGCTCTGGGAGAGGTTTTCTCTTCCCAACAGTTTATATTTGGTCTAAAGTACAGGTTTAGTCGAAGAGGTGTAGTTATTTTGCTTAATCTGTGTCAGGGGCCGCTAAATTAGCAATATGGAAGACACAAAAGAACAGTATTCGGGGACAGGGGTCAGGGGCGGCAGGTAGCCTAGTGGTTAGAGCGTTGGGCCAGTAACCGAAAAGGTTACTAGTTTGAATCCCCGAGCTGACTAGGTAAAATGATGTTGTTCTGAACAAGGCAGTTAACTCACTCCGACTCAACTCAATAAGAACGTCGCCTCAACTCAATAAGAATTTCTTCTTAACTGACTTGCCTATTTAAATTAAATAAAAAATAAAACATGTGGTGGGAATGCTCGAGGGGATGTTAGCAGCGAGACTCAGGGTTGAGTTTGCCTATTACAAAATGGTTAACAATATTGATCTGTTTATGACTATATGGGGTATTCAGAGGCTGTTGCGTTTAGTTACTGTGGAGGAAGACTTGGTGTTGTGTTTTTAATTGATGTGTAACCATGGTTTTGTATGAGTGTTTGTCATGGTGTGGGCTCACAGAACCAATAAAGGTTATTTAAAACTCAAACGTTCTCTCTCTCTCTTGCTTCTCTCCCTCTCTATCTTGCTTTCTCACTTTCCTCTCCTCCATCTCCCCGCTCTCCTAATTTCTTCTTTCTTTCTTTCTTTCTTTCTTTCTTTCTTTCTTTCTTTCTTTCTTTCTTTCTTTCTTTCTTTCTTTGTCTGTCTGTCTCTCTTGCTCTCTTTTCCACTCTCTCTCTCTCTCAGCCAATCACCTCACTCTGCCAAAATGCCTGAAGGCGACGTAAACAAAAGAATTAGCGTAGCCGGCGCTACACAAAAACGCAGAAATAAAATATAAAACATTCATTACCTTTGATGATATTCTTTGTTGGCACTCCTATATGTCCCATAAACATCACAAATTGGTCTTTTTCCCAATTAAATCCGTCCATGAATGCCCAAAATATCCATTTGTATAGCCTGTCTGCATCAGGAAAAAAGCTCTCTTCCAACACGCAACGTCATGTTTAAAAATTATATAAGTTGCCTATATTCTTTGACAAAACACTTCAACCTACAACCCAACTTTAGGTATTTGTAAACGTTAATAAGCGATCAAATTGATCACTGGGCGATCTGTATTCAATAGCAGCTACTCAAGAAAACAGTGTCCATTTTTCAATCTTCCAAAATCGATTGTTGTAGGCTGGATGGAATGACGGATCTATTGGTAATGTCTCAAAGGATTTTTGTCAATGAAAATGACGTTTTTGGCGACATCGTGTGGAAGCTGTAGGAATTGCTTCCGTCTCCATATTAAATTTGGTTTCCTTTAAACAATATATGAAAGGGGCGCATGGATACTTTTTTCAGCTTTCAGTGACCAGTTTTTCTTGCGCTTTTCGATGAAACACACGCTCTGTTATAGTCACAGCCGTGATTTAACCAGTTTTAGAAACTTCAGAGTGTTTTCTATCCACACATACTAATCATATGCATATACTATATTCCTGGCATGAGTAGCAGGACGCTGAAATGTTGCGCGATTTTTAACAGAATGTTTGAAAAAGGAGGGGGTAGGATGAAGAGGTTTTAACAAACAGATCACCGACCACTTCGAATCCCACTGTACCTTATCCGCTATGCAATCCGGTTTCAGAGCAGGTCATGGGTGCACCTCAGGCATGCTCAAGGTCCTAAACGATATCATAACCGCCATCAATAAGAAACAATACTGTGCAGCCATATTCATTGACCTGGCTAAGGCTTTCGACTATGTCAATCACCACATCCTTATCGGCAGACTCAACAGCCTTGGCTTCTCAAATGCTTGCCTCACCTGGTTCACCAACTACTTCTCAAATAGAGTTCAGTGTGTCAAATCGGAGGGCCTGTTGTCCGGGCCTCTGGCAGTCTCTATGGGGGTGCCACAGGGTTCAATTCTTGGGCCTACTCTGTTCTCTGTACACACCAATGATGTCGCTCTTGCTGCTGGTGAGTCTCTGATCCCCCTGAACGCAAACAAACCATTCTGTATACTTCTGGCCCTTCTCTGAACACTGTGTTAACTACCCTCCAGACAAGCTTCAATGCCATACAACTCTCCTTCCGTGGCCTCCAACTGCTCTTAATTACAAGTAAAACTAAATGCATGCTCTTCAACCAATCGCTGCCCGCACCTGCCTGCCCACCCAGCATCACTACTCTGGATGGTTCTGACTTAGAATATGTGGACTACTGCATATACCTAGGTGTCTGGTTAGACTGTAAACTCTCCTTCCAGACTCACATCAGATATCTCCAATCCAAAATTAAATCTAGAATTGTCTTCCCATTTCGCAACAAAGCATCCTTCACTCATGCTGCCAAACATACCCTCGTAAAACTGACCATCCTACCGATCCTCGACTACGGCGATGTCATTTACAAGATAGCCAACACTCCAACACTCTGCTCAGCAAATTGGATGTAGTCTGTCACAGTGCCATCCGTTTTGTCGCCAAAGCCCCATATACTACCCACCACTGCGACCTGTAAGCTCTCATTGGCTGGCCCTCGCTTCATACTCGTCACCAAACCCACTGGCTCCAGGTCATCTACAAGACTCTGCTAGGTAAAGCCACACCTTATCTCAGCTCCCTGGTCACCATAGCAGCACCCACCTGTAGCACGCGCTCCACCAGGTATATCTCACTGGTCACCCCCCAAAGCCAATTCCCCCTTTGGCCACCTCTCCTTCCAGTTCTCTGCTGCCAATGACTGGAACGAACTACAAAAATCACTGAAACAGGAGACACTAGCTTTAAGCACCAGCTTTCAGAGCAGCTCACAGATCACTGCAACTGTGCATAGCCCACCTGCAAATAGCCAAACAACTACCTCAACCCCATACTGTATTTATTTATTTATCTTGCTCTTTTGCACCCCAGTATTTCTTCTTTGCACATTCATCTACTGCACATCAAATCAAATAACATTTATTTATATAGCCCTTTGTACATCAGCTGATATCTCAAAGTGCTGTACAGAAACCCAGCCTAAAACCCCAAACAGCAAGCAATGCAGGTGTAGAAGAAGGTGTAGGAAAAACTCCCTAGAAAGGCCAAAACCTAGGAAGAAACCTAGAGAGGAACCAGGCTATGTGGGGTGGCCAGTCCTCTTCTGGCTGTGCCGGGTGGAGATTATAACAGAACATGGCCAAGATGTTCAAATGTTCATAAATGACCAGCATGGTCGAATAATGATAAGGCAGAACAGTTGAAACTGGAGCAGCAGCACGGCCAGGTGGACTGGGGACAGCAAGGAGTCATCATGTCAGGTAGTCCTGGGGCATGGTCCTAGGGCTCAGGTCAGTTGAAACTGGAGCAGCAGCACTGCCAGGTGGACTGGGGACAGCAAGGAGTCATCATGTCAGGTAGTCCTGGGGCATGGTCCTCCGAGAGAGAGAAAGAAAGAGAGAAGGAGAGGATTAGAGAACGCACACTTAGATTCACACAGGACACCGAATAGGACAGGAGAAGTACTCCAGATATAACAAACTGACCCTAGCCCCCCGACACATAAACTACTGCAGCATAAATACTGGAGGCTGAGACAGGAGGGGTCAGGAGACACTGTGGCCCCATCCGAGGACACCCCCGGACAGGGCCAAACAGGAAGGATATAACCCCACCCACTTTGCCAAAGCACAGCCTCCACACCACTAGAGGGACATCTTCAACCACCAACTTACCATCCTGAGACAAGGCTGAGTATAGCCCACAAAGACCTCCGCCACGGCACAACCCAAGGGGGGGGGGGGGGGGGGGGGGGGGGGGGGGGGGGGGGGGGGGCGCCAACCCAGACAGGATGACCACATCAGTGAATCAACCCACTCAGGTGACGCACCCCCTTCAGGGATGGCATGAGAGAGCCCCAGTAAGCCAGTGACTCAGCCCCTGTAACAGGGTTAGAGGCAGAGAATCCCAGTGGAAAGAGGGGAACCGGCCAGGCAGAGACAGCAAGGGCGGTTCGTTGCTCCAGAACCTTTTCATTCACCCTCCCACTCCTGGGCCAGACTACACTCGATCATATGACCCACTGAAGAGATGAGTCTTCAGTAAAGACTTAAAGGTTGAGACCAAGTTTGCGTCTCTGACATGGGTAGGCAGACCGTTCCATAAAAATGGAGCTCTATAGGAGAAAGGCCTGCCTCCTGTTGTTTGCTTAGAAATTCAAGGGACAATTAGGAGGCCTGCGTCTTGTGACCGTAGCGTACGTGTAGGTATGTACGGCAGGACCAAATCAGAGAGATAGGTAGGAGCAAGCCCATGTAATGCTTTGTAGGTTCTACCATCTACTAGGTTCACATCTACCATTCCAGTGTTTAATTGCTATATTGTATTTACTTACCTCATTTATCTCACCTCATTTGCACACATGTTATATAGACTTGTTTTTCTACTGTATTATTGATTGTATGTTTGTTTACTCCATGTGTAACTCTGTGTTGTTGTATGTGTCGAACTGCTTTGCTTTATCTTGGCCAGGTCGCACTTGTAAATGAGAACTTGTTCTCAACTAGCCTACCTGGTTAAATAAAGGTGAAATAAAAATAAATAAATAAAAATGGCTGTGTGTGTGTTCTGTTTGTCTCCCTCACACACAACCCCATACAAGTGCACACACACAAACACATACAAGTAACCACACAAACACATACACACACACAAACACATGCACACAGATGCGCAAATACCAGCCAGGTCACTCGAGATCCACTGGGAAATTCGACGTCTGTCCAGGTGAGCAGGACATTGGGAGACAACTTCAAAACCAGCCACTAGGGACAAAGCTGTTATAGTGCTTAGCAAAAGTATTCACCCCCTTTGACGTTTTTCCTATTTTGTTGCATTACAACCTGTAATTTAAACATATTTTTATTTGAATTTCATGTAATGGACATACACAAAATAGTTCAAATTGGTGGTGAAAAGAAAAAAAACCCTTTTTCACAAAATTCAATAAAATAAATAACAGAAAAGTGTTGCGTGCATATGTATTCACCCCCTTTGCTATGAAGCCCCTAAATAAGATCTGGTGCAACCAATTACCTTCAGAAGTCCCATAATTAAATAAAGTCCAACTGTGTGCAATCTAAGTGTCACATGATCTGTCATTTGATCTCAGTATACCTGTTCTGAAAGGCCCAGAGTCTGCAACACCACTAAGCAAGGGGCACCACCTAGCAAGCAGCACCATGAAGACCAAGGAGCTCTCCAAACAGGTCAGGGACAAAGTTGTGGAGAAGTACAGATCAGGGTTGGGTTTTTAAAAATATCTGAAACTTTGAACATCCCACGGAGCACCATTAAATCCATTATTAAAAAAATAGAAAGAATATGGCACCACAACTAACCTGCCAAGAGAGGGCCGCCCACCAAAACTCACGGATCAGGCAAGGAGGGCATTAATCAGAGAGACCAAAGATAACCCTGAAGGAGCTGCAAAGCTCCACAGCGAGATTGGAGTATCTGTCTATACACTCCACAGAGCTGGGCTTTACGGAAGACTGGCCAGATAAAAGCAAATACGTTTGGTGTTCGCCAAAAGGCATGTGGGAGGCTCCCCAAACATATGGAAGAAAGTACTCTGGTCAGATGAGACTAAAATGGAGCTTTTTGGCCATCAAGGAAAACGCAATGTCTGGCACAAACCCAACACCTCTCATCACCCCGAGAACACTATCCCCACAGTGAAGCATGGTGGTGGCAGCATCATGCTGTTGGGGTGTTTTTCGGGGGGAGGGGAGGTATGCTCGCTCAAGTTTTCTGTTTTTTGTCTTATTTCTTGTCTGTTTCACAATAAAAAATATTTTCCATCTTCAAAGTGGTAGTCATGTTGTGTGATCACATGATACAAACCCCCTGGGGGCTGTGCTTTGGCAAAGTGGGAGGGGTTATATCTTGTCACAGTGTCCCCCGACACACCCCTGTCTCAGTCTCCAGTTTCTATGCTGCAATTGTCTATGTGCCGGTGGCTAGGGTCAGTCTGTTATATCTGGTGTAATTCTCCTGATTTTCCTTCCTGTGTGAATTTAAGTATGCTCCCTCGAATTCTCTCTTTCTCCCTCTCTCCCTCCCCTCCCAGAGGACCTGAGCCCTAGGATCAATCCTCAGGACTACCTGGCCTGATGACTCCTGGCTGTCCTCAGTCCACCTGGTCGTGCTGCTCCAGTTTCAACTGTTCTAGCTGCGGCTAGGGAACCATGAACTGTCCACTGGACGTGCTACCTTGTCCCGGACCTGCTGTATTCGACTCTCTGGCTCTCTCTCGACCTCTGAAAGCTTAGCTATGAAAAGCCAACTGACATTTACTCCTGGGGTACTGACCTGTTGCACCCTATACAACCACTGGGATTATTATTTGACCCTGCTAGTCGTCTATGAATGTTTGAACATCTTGAAGATGCTTAAGAGGCAGAAGAGGACTGGCTACCCCTCAGAGCCTGGTTCCTCTCTAGGTTTCTTCCTAGGTTTCTGCTGTTTGAGGGAGTTTTTCCAAGCCACTGTGCTTCTACATCTGCATTGCTTGCTGTTTGAGGTTTTAGGCTGGGTTTCTGTATAGCACTTTGTGACATCTGCTGATGTAAAAAGGGCTTTACAAATACATTTGATTGATTGATTGAACTTAACCATTGGGAATGATTACCCAAACTTAACCTTTAAAAATTGACATTTCTGAATTCTGCAGTGAGACTGTGAGAGATTGTTGGACACACACACACACACACACACACACACACCAACCTTCCACTCCTTTGTCTATTTCCTCTCTCTCTCTATTTCCTCATACACTGAGTATATCAGTATATGAGGCTTTATTTTTTGGACACACACACACACACACACACACACGCACACGCACACGCACACACACACACACACACACACACACACACACACACACACACACACACACACACACACACACACACACACACACACACACACACACACACACACACACACACACACAGCATCCCTTGAGAAGAGAAAGGACCTGGGTGGCTTTCGGTAGCGTGTCAGTGTGTGTCACAGTGAAATAGTGGTCCGGCAAGCAAAAGGCTGTTAAAGTGTCAACAGAATGATGTGGCTGAGGGGGTCATTGTCAGGGTAACCAGGGGTGATATAGGGCCATGAGTTAGGACCTGTGGTTAAGATGCAGGACCAGGAAGTGGGAAATAAACAGTGTTCATCATCTAATGCAATGAATGGCAATAAACAGTATCATGCAGGTCAAAATAACTGGCTGCACCTGTACACATATCTAACACCACTTATTTCTTTAGATAGCAGGACATTCATCAGCCATCTCTAGATGGTCGGAGTCTGTAATCATCACCTCAATGGTGCTAGAGAATGTTGTATTACAGTCATAATTAAACTGTCCAAAACTACAATGTGATCACACATAGCTGTTTTCTCAACCCACTCATACATCTGTTTCATGTCAGCTCCTCATTTTTTTGGATCTATCTGTTGAGAGATTGAGTGTTCGCTCGGGTCCTTGGGGAAGAGGGGCGAGATTTCAAACGAGTCACCGCACAGTGGGGTGCCAACACACACCCCAACAAAAAGTCTAAAAATAAAAGTGTGATGCTTCACTGCAACTTAGTCTAGCTCTAATTGGGTGGCTGGTTTTAGGTGAGTGTGTGTGAGTATGATTGTGTGTGTCTCTCCCTTTTCACTCTCCTTTCTTCACTCTCCTCTCTCTCCCTTTTCACTCTCCTTTCTTCACCCTCCTCTCTCTCCCTTTTCACTCTCCTTTCTTCACCCTCCTCTCTCTCCCTTTTCACTCTCCTTTCTTCACTATCCCTCCTCATTCATTGATTGTCAATAAGTGATTTTCACCTATCATGTCAGGTTTTACAACCTCCCTCCTCTGATCGACACCCCCCCCCTCCCCTCCCCCTTGCTCTTTCCCCCACTCAGGATTTTTATTCCTCCGTTTTCAGCCCCTTATCATGCACTGCAGCATATCCAGGATCCCTTATAGATCAAACAGGACACTCAGACAGAACGTGACTGACCTATTATGACCTAGCAGTAGCCTTCAGGAGCGTGTCTCAATAGAATGTCTCTCTCTCCTTTTCTTCTCTCCTTCATCTGGACATAGAAATACAGAAAGACAAGAATAGAATAGTTGAGAAACTCTTATCAGTTTGAACAAATGTTGAGAGACAAGTAGAGAAACCCATTTCCACATCATTTAAGTCATCAGCCGGAATCAGTGACAGGTCACTATCTATCCCCCACTCCGTACCAAGGTCAGTCCTCCTCCTCGGGACGACCTTCCAGCTCCCACCTGCACGGCCCAGAAAACCAACTCTGACACAGACCGCTATACCAGCTCTAAAAGGGCAGGAATACCAATAAATCAGTCTAAACTCCCATCCCCTCTCCACCTTTACAGATCAGACGGTGAGCCCTCTGACCGCCATGTTTAATTTGTTTCCCAGGTGTTTCCTTTAGCAGTGGATGGAGCAAGATGTGGGGGCTCGTGCTAGTCAGGTATTATGAGAGGAAGGGGCTGACTGGTTAGCGATGGGAGCTAGTATTGGTCAGCAGTAATGGTCAGCTATAGGGGTTGGACTAAAACTACTAACTGGTAGTTTTAAAATCTAGTAGTGGTTGGACAATGCAAACACCATACAGTGCATTCCTATTTTCATATCATGCAAGGAAGCATAGGGTGGCACAAAATGGGAGTATATTGGCCGACACTGTACGATATGGAAGTCTCTTCAACTGGAAATCAGTTGGGAATCAAAACCACAAAGGTATTACCATATCAAGTGCGTTGAGGAAACCTGACCACTTTTGGGAGGGATGCGTGTGTAGAAACATTGTGTCTGTGTATTTGAAAGAGAAACAGTGGTAATGGGGGGCGGAGCTTTGCATTCATAGAGCTGACGGACGCAGATGCACTGAGGGTGATGGTCACAGATGTCTTGCGAGGCTGTATCTGGCACAGCTTGGCAGATATTGCGTTAGTCCAGGAGTGGCCACATACAAACATCTGGAGCCTGATGAAAGCGAATCATTGCGTCTCACACACACACAGACACACATGCATGCACACATGCATGCACACAGACACACACGCAGGCACACACACACACACACACACACACACACACACACATACTCACTGACCCTGTAAACAATGCTGGTATTCACAGGAGGGAGCTGGGGGCATATCAGCCATTACCATTGAAACTGGGAAAAGCAGACATTAGAAAAAGTATGTTGCGAAATTAGGTTCTATATACGTGTACAATGAAATGATTGACAGCTACTATAGAAATGGTAATAAAGTCACAAACAATGCTGTCTGCCACCGCTGGGTACTTTAATGTCAACCTAAACATGTGTGTGTATCTGTATCTATAGGGGACGGGCTGTTATGGAACTCCATGATTCTTAACGAACTTATACTCTAGCTAACTCTGACAATGTCAGCTCCAACTACCATTTAGCTCATTTGTCTATCTTTAGCTGCCAAAGGTGGGTTGTGAAACGCAGGTTGTAAATTGTGCCAAAGCGAGGTGTTTTTCTCGCCTCCACATGCATGGGTGTGTGCACGTGTGCGTGTGTATGTGAAATATCTCTCTGACACAAAGACACACACACATTGGATGTTGATTATGGCAGCCCCCCACCCCCACACCTCGCATTCAGTTGTACAACTGACCTTTCTCTTTCCCGTTACATTGTACTTTGCTGAGCATAAAAAGAGATGACGACAAGAAAGAGAGAGAGAGAGAGAGAGAGAGAGAAACAGAGAGAGACAGAGGTGGAGAGAAGTGCATAGCGGGGCCACTTAGTGTCAGCCTGGAAATTGACACTGACGCACGCACAAACGCTTGCACGCACACACACACACACAAACACAAGCAAACAAGCAAATAAGCACACACTATCACACACACTAACACACACACACATATACACACATATACAAACAAACACAGGATCAGTGTGTGTTTTTCCACATCCCGTCTTCTCCTGCGTACTGAGGTCTTTGTTGTTCTTGACAGATGGTGATAATCAGTATTGTCTGTGGGAGACAGAGGTCAGACCATTTATTACCCATACAACACACGTCAACAACACCCAAACACCAAACCTTACCCTGTGTGCGTGAGAGAGAGAGAGAGAGAGAGAGAGAGAGAGAGAGAGAGAGAGAGAGAGAGAGAGAGAGAGAGAGAGAGAGAGAGAGAGAGAGAGAGAGAGAGAGAGAGAGAAATTATGGGTATATTAACGAAAGAGAAGTCGTGTTCACACCTTGTCTGGTGAGCGTGTGTCCTGTGGGTAGCACTTCAGTTTAAGAAACGTTTGAATAGAACATAGGCCTGCAGGCAGTTGGTTTTCATTTAGGCAACACAAAATGTGCTATCTAGTTCCCTAAAATGGAATCACATGTCACTACTTGTGTCATCGTTTTTGTCAGAGAACTGTGTATGTATTCCCAAAGTAAATGTTTAAATTAATGTCACATTTCCTGTGTATGCTTATGTAATATCCACAGGCTTTGATGCAATAACACCAGTATTCATCTCAGTGTCACAGATCCAATGAATAAAAAAATGCACTGTGTGTGTTTGTGCGTGAGCACATGCAGGTTTGTGTATATGCGTGTGTGTGCTTGTGTATTAGCATGGAGCTCTTTGACAGGCGAATGGACACTGTGACGTTTGTCTGAGAAATGAGGTGCGGTGTGCTTGTTGTATTTACTCACCCCCTCGTGTATTTGTGTGCGTATTTGTGTGTGTATTTGTGTGTGTATTTGTGCATGTATTTGTGTGTGTATTTGTGCGTGTATTTGTGCGTGTATTTGTGTGTGTATTTGTGTGTGTATTTGTGCGTGTATTTGTGCGTGTATTTGTGTGTGTATTTGTGTGTGTATTTGTGCGTGTATTTGTGCGTGTATTTGAATGTTCAAAAAAGGTGATAGAAGCATGTATTAAGAGAAGATGAAAGAGCGATCCATCATGTGAAGACGTGTAAACAGTCTGAGGCTGCTGCTTACCATCCAGAGACAATGGCTCGTAAAAGTGATGAATGTTCTAACAACACTCTGCCCTCCGACCTGCAAAAGACAATCTGCATCTTCTTGAGTCTCTCTGGAGAGCATGTGCTAATGAAACCTCAGAAAACTCCCATAGAGTTCCTGCAGTAGACTTATCAAACAGCATAGTTGATCTAGTGTTGGATATTTTTCAGGGTTGGGGGTTGGTTGTGGTCAAGGTTAGGGTTAGAGACTCTAACCCAGAAGCTTTTAAGAAATCCCGCTATGCCCTCTGACAAACCATCAAACAGGCGAAGCGTCAATACAGGACTAAGATTGAATCGTACGACACCGGCACCAACGCTCGTCAGATGTGGCAGGGCTTGCAAACTATTACAGACGACAAAGGGAAGCACAGCCGCGAGCTGCCCAGTGACACGAGCCTACCAGACGAGCTAAACACTTTTCCTCTTAACTTCTTAAAGCATAGTTGGTTAAGCGCTTGTAAGTAAGCATTTCACTGTAAGGTTTACACCTGTTGTTTTCGGCGCATGTGAAAAATTCTATTTTATTTAATTTGACAATAAAAAGACAGTGGCAGAATGAATTCAACCACACGTTTGTTTCATCACAACTAGTTCTGAACTTCTTCTGTCCGGTGATGTCCACAAAACATATTGTATGTAACAAACAGTTACATGATCAAAAGCATGGTCAAACAAGTTCATCTTTCCAACAATTTTGGACAACTAAACAACTATTGATTTAGAACCACAGAGAGTTACTGCAAGTCGCAAAGAAAACAGGAGCTGCCTTTCACGATTCCAGCAACATTTCAACTCCAACATCATCTAATCACCTATGCTTAATCTAATACAGTGACAATTCAAATATACCAAAAGCTATTTATTCCAATCAACATAAGCGACACATTGATGTGGCTGTCCATGGTAGCCTACTGATTTCTCTGTGTGTGTGTAGTAGTAGAAAAACATGTTGACTCACCCTACTTGTAGAGAAACGGAAATGGAATCATCCACTTTCATGTTGCCTAAACGGTCTATAACTCTGTCATGCAGTACACACTTTTCAATTTGTTGTTGTCCTAGGCTACCTGGCTAAAATGCTTGCTCGCTAGCCTAACTTCCTTTCATGGGGAACAATGCGCCAGGCCAGCTAGTTAATATTAGACTACTGCATCTACGTAGCTACATGTTGAACTTGCATCCTCTCAGGAGAGAGGATAGCTGCTTTTCCATCACTCTGCGGTCCAACTCGTCCCAAACCATCTCAATTGGGTTGAGGTTGGTGATTGTGGAGGCCAGGTCATCTGATGCAGCACTCGATCACTCTCCTTCTTGGTCAAATATCCATTACACCTCCTAGAGATGTGTAGGGTCATTATCCTGTTGAATAACAAATGATTGTCCCACTAAGTGCAAACCAGATGGGATGGCGTATCGCTGCAGAATGCTGTGGCAGCCATTCTGGTTAAGTGTGCCTTGAATTCTAAATAGATCACTGACAGTGTCACCAGCAAATCACCATCACACCACCTCCTCCATGCTTCACGGTGGGAACCTCACATGTGGAGATCATCCATTCACCTACTTTGCGTCTCAAAAAGACATGGCGGTTGGATCCAAAAATCTCAAATTTGGACAGATTTCCACCGGTCTAATGTCCATTGCTCGTGTTTCTTGGCCCAAGCAAGTCTCTTCTTATTATTGGTGTCCTTTAGTAGTAGTTTCTTTGCAGCAATTTGACCATGAAGGCCTGATTCACACAGTCTCCTCTGAACAGTTGATGTTGATCGGTGTCTGTTAATTGATCTCTGTGAAGCATTTATTTGGGCTACAATTTCTGAGGCTGGTAACTCTAATGAACTTATCCTCTGCAGCAGAGGTAACTCTGGGTCTTCCTTTCCTGTGGCGGTCCTCATAACAGCCAGTTTCATCATAGTGCTTGATGGTTTTTGCAACTGCACTTCAAAAAACGTTCAAAGTTTGTAATGATGGACTGTCGTTTCTCTTTGTTTATTTGAGCTGTTCTTGCCATAACATAGACATGGCCATTTACCAAATAGGGCTATCTTCTGTATACCACCCCTACCTTGTCACAACTCAACTGATTGGCTCAAATGCATAAAGAAGGAAACAATTTCCACAAACAAGGCACACCTGTTAATTTAAACGCATTCCAGGTAACTACCTCCTAAAGCTGGTTTAGAGAATGCAAAGCTGTCATCAAGGCAAAGGGTGGCTCCTTTGAAGTGTTTAAACTTTTTTTGGTTACAACATGATTCCATATGTGTTATTTCATTAAATGTAGAAAATAGTACAAATAAAGAAAAACCCTTGAATGGGTAGGTGTGTCCAAACTTGTGACTGCTACTGTATAATATTAACATACACACCTACATATGATACTAAGACCCTGCATATCTCTCTGTTCTCCTCCCTTCATTGATGTTCCGGGTCATTCTATGTACCATGTATTCCATCTCTCTCTACTTAAATAGCCTTTCCATCTCTTTCATTGTGGGTATAGTCTTTTCTCCTGTCATGATTGCATCAGGGTGTAATAACCCCAACTCAAGCGCTCATTTCCCCTCAACCCCCTTACACTCCTGGAGCACTTTAGTTTACAGTGCTGAAATAACAGGGTAAAGCACAGAAAGTAAAAGGAAACAACAGGGAAATTTGAGGGCAACAACCAGGTAAGAATGTGGTAATAACCCGTTAGTAGTTAGTATGTAGCTGCTAAATACTAATATAAAGTGAAAAACAATCAATAACAGAGGCTAATAAGCAACATTTAAGTAGTAAGTATTTAAGGCCATTTCAAGTCTTTTTTTGCAGCACCGTCTACACTTATTAAGAATATACTTGGAACTTTCGTAGAAAGTCTGTTTATTTACACATACTTATACTGTATGTGCGCCAACCTTAAAACTTACCTTTGGGTCTTTGCTTCTAGCTGGGTCATTGCTTGTAGCTGGGTCTTTACTTGTAGCTGTGTTTTCGCTTGTAGCTGTGTCTTCGCTTGTAGCTGTGTCTTTGCTTGTAGCTGTGTCTTTGCTTGTAGCTGTGTCTTTGCTTGTAGCTGGGTCTTCGCTTGTAGCTTGGTTTTCGCTTGTAGATGTGTCTTCACTTGTAGCTGTGTCTTCACTTGTAGCTGTGTCTTCACTTGTAGCTGTGTCTTCACTTGTAGCTGTGTCTTCGCTTGTAGCTGGGTCTTCACTTGTAGCTGTGTCTTCACTTGTAGCTTGGTCTTCACTTGTAGCTTGGTCTTCGCTTGTAGCTGGGTCTTCACTTGTAGCTGTGTCTTCACTTGTAGCTGTGTCTTCGCTTGTAGCTGGGTCTTCACTTGTAGCTGGGTCTTCACTTGTAGCTGTGTCTTCACTTGTAGCTGTGTCTTCGCTTGTAGCTGTGTCTTCACTTGTAGCTGGGTCTTCACTTGTAGCTGGGTCTTCACTTGTAGCTGTGTCTTCACTTGTAGCTTGGTCTTCACTTGTAGCTTGGTCTTCACTTGTAGCTGGGTCTTCACTTGTAGCTGTGTCTTCGCTTGTAGCTGGGTCTTCACTTGTAGCTTGGTTTTCGCTTGTAGCTTGGTCTTCGCTTGTAGCTTGGTCTTCGCTTGTAGCTTGGTTTTCGCTTGTAGCTTGGTCTTCGCTTGTAGCTTGTTCCTCGCTTGTAGCTAAGTCGTCGCTGTCTTGTTTATGTTTTGTTATCCGTCTTGTTTCCCTGTTGTTTCCTATTACGGTCATTACCCAGTTATTTCACCACTGTACTTACTCAATTATTATGTAACTTACAATTATTTCCTTTACAGTCTCACCATAGTTTCAAGACCTGCCACTGTATTATAAATCAAAGATTTGTTCCCGTTACCATGCAAATTACTATTACTTTCTTAATAGATTCCCCATAGTTTCTGTTTACCTTACTGTTCATTTCTTTATAACTTTACTGTTTTGATTTAATTTCATGCTATTTCTACCCAGACAGAATCACAAGAAATTAAACTACTATGTTCATTAATGTAACTTAGTTTATTGTTAGTGTAGCCGGTCGGGGCCTATGTGTGAATGAGCTGGCTACTGCACTCTAGCTTCAGTTCTGCGTTGTGTTGCAGTGGATGTACATCGACTGGACATGGGATACACTGCTGTTGGTTCCGGTATTATAATTCTGGATGAGAATAACTGCAGTGAATAAATGCAGTAAAAATCAATTACATCAAATCCATTTTTATTGGTCACATACAGTGGGGAGAACAAGTATTTGATACACTGCCGATTTTGCAGGTTTTCCTACTTACAAAGCATGTCGAGGTCTGTAATTTATATCATAGGTACACTTCAACTGTGAGAGACGGAATCTAAAACAAAAATCCAGATAATCACATTGTATGATTTTTAAGTAATGAATTTGCATTTTATTGCATGACATAAGTATTTGATCACCTACCAACCAGTAAGAATTCCGTCTCTCACAGACCTGTTAGTTTTTCTTTAAGAAGCCCTCCTGTTCTCCACTCATTACCTGTATTAACTGCACCTGTTTGAACTCGTTACCTGTATAAAAGACACCTGTCCACACACTCAATCAAACAGACTCCAACCTCTCCACAATGGCCAAGACCAGGGAGCTGTGTAAGGACATCGGGGATACAATTGTAGACCTGCACAAGGCTGAGATGGGGGGGTACGGTCATGTTCTGACCTTAGTTCCTTTGTGATGTCTTTGTTTCAGTATGGTCAGGGCGTGAGTTGGGTGGGCAGTCTATGTTCTTTTTTCTATGATTTGGTATTTCTGTGTTTGGCCTGTATGGTTCTCAATCAGAGGCAGCTGTCAATCGTTGTCCCTGATTGAGAACCATACTTAGGCAGCCTGTTTTCACCCTTGAGTTCTGGGTGATTATTTTCTGTTTAGTGTGTTTTGCACCTGACGGAGCTGTTTCGGTTGTGCTTTTTGTTTCTTTGTTTGATAGTGTTCAGTTTAAATAAATAACAGGAACAAGTAACACGCTGCGCTTTGGTCCTCACCTTCTTCCACCGACGGCCATTACACATTGTCGGAACTAGAAGCACAAGCATTTTTTTACACTTGCATCAACATTTGCTAACCATGTGTATGTGACAAATACAATTTGATTTTATTTTATTAAAGTGGCAAGTGATTGGGTCTCAATGTAGGCAGCAGCCTCTCTGAGTTAGTGATTGCTGTTGAGATATAAGCTGTTTTTCAGTCTCTCAGTCCCAGCTTTGATGCACCTGTACTGACCTTGCCTTCTGGATGGTAGAGGTGTGAACAAGCAGTGGCTCGGGTGGTTGATGTCCTTGATGATCTTTTTGGCCTTCCTGTGACATCAGGTGCTGTAGGTGTCATGGAGGGCAGGTAGTTTGCCCCTGGTGATGCGTTGTGCAGACCCGCACCACCCTCTGGAGAGCCTTGCGGTTGAGAGCGGTGCAGTTGCCGTACCGGGCTGTGATACAGCCCGACAGGATGCTCTCGATTGTGCATCTGTAAAAGTTTGTCGGGTTTTTGGGTGACAATACCAATTTCTTCAGCCTCTTGAGGCGCTGTTGTGCCTTCTTCACCACACTGTCTGTGTGAGTGGACCATTTCAGTTTGTCTGTGATGTGTACGCCGAGGAACTTACCGTTGAGTGAGAGGTTGTTTTCCTGACAGCACACTCCGAGTGCCCTCACCTCCTCCCTGTGTTTGTCTCGTCATTGTTGGTAGTCAAGCCCACTACTGTTGTGTCGTCTGCAAACTTGATGATTGAGTTGGAGGCGTGTATGGCCACGCAGTCGTGGGTGAACAGGGAGTACAGGAGGGGGCTGAGCATGCACCCTTGTGGGGCCCCAGTGTTGAGGGTCTGTGCAGTGGAGATGTTGTTTCCTACTTTCCCAACCTGGGGGCAGCCCGTCAGAAGGTCCAGGACCCAATTGCACAGGTTGAGACCCAGGGCCTCCAGCTTGATGATGAGCTTAGAGGGTGCTATGGTGTTGAATGCTGAGCTATAGTCAATGAACAGCATTCTTACATAGGTATTCCTTTTTCCGAGATGGGTTAGGGCAGTGTGCAGTGTGATGGCGATTGCATCATCTGTGGACCTGTTGGGGCGGTATGGAAACTGAAGTGGGTCTAGGGTGGCCGGTAAGCTGGTGATCTGATCCTTGACTAGTCTCTCAAAGCATTTCATGATGACAGGAGTGAGTGCTACGGGGCAGTAGTCATTTAGTTCAGTTATCTTTACCTTCTTGAGTACAGGAACAATGGTAGCCATCTTGAAGCATGTGGGGACAACAGTCTGGGATAGATAGTGATTGAATATGTCCATAAACACACCAGCCAGCTGGTCTGCACATGCTTTGAGGATGCGGCTAGGGATGCCGTCTGGGCCAGCAGCCTTGCGAGGGTTAACATGTTTAAACGTTTTACTCACGTCACACGTTTAATAGTTTTATTTACATCGGCCATGGAGAAGGCGCGGGAGGATGCAGTCCTTGTTAGAGGGCTGTGACGGTGCCACTGTATTATCCTCAAAGCGGGGCAAAGAAGGTGTTTAGTTTGTCTGGAAGTGTAACGTTGGTGTCCGTGACGTGGCTGGATTTCTTTTTGTAGTCCGTGATTTCCTGTAGACCCTGCCGCATATGTCTCGTGTCTCAGCCGTTGAATTGCGACTCCAACCTGTCCCTGTAATGGCGTTTCGCTTTTTTGATTGTCTTGCGGAGGTATAGCTACATGGTTTATATTCAGAGATATTCTCTGACCTCTTTCCATGGCTAAATGCGATGGATCGCGCTTTCAGTTTTGCGCAAATGCCACCATCCATCCACGGTTTCTGGTTAAGGTAGGTTTTAATAGTCACAGTGGGTACCAGCGTTGAATTGTGACTAGTACATTCTGTTTGAACCAATTATATGAACACACACCAATGACATGAGCACACACCTCTCCTCAGCAAGCATCAAAGCAGACTCATAACACATTCATTAGAAAACAGTAAAACATAAGTATTATTAATCAAGTACATTCCAAAAGACCACTGGCTAATATCAAAATGACATGATATCAACATTATGGCTCGATTGCAGCGAACAGGAAGAACTTAACACGCTCCTGCAGAAGGCAGAACCTAATGCGCTTGACTGCATCGAAAAACCCACAAGGATAAACCAGCAGATCAGTTGATCTCTCGTTGTTACCGTGTCAAGTCATTATGATACCAGACAGCTGTTCTAGATCCTCTACTCCTGCCCCCAATGAATATCAACCTATCAGGAGCATTGGAAAAGAAACCGTAAAGCTTATTTGAGTATAAGAATATACTCACAGAACACACTCAACAGACAAGGCTTGAACACGGCTTCTCTTGTTTTAATATACCCATACTTTATGACCCTCTCTCTCTCCATTTCTCTCTCTCTCTCTCTCTCTTCTCTCTATCTCACTCTTCTCTCTCTCTCTGTCTCCATATCACTCCTTTTCTCTCTCTCTCTAAATCACTCTCCTCTCTGTTTCTCTCCATTTCTCTCCATCTCCATTTCTCTCCATCTCTCTCTCTCTTTATCTCTCACTCTCTCTCTCTCACTCTTTTTGGGCTATATCCCCCTTCATTGTTATTCAGTGACAGAGACCTGTCCTTGTCGATTGTTGTATTGTCACCGGGGAGCGAGTTTGAGAGGAGGGCCGGGAAAGGATGATGTTTTCATTGGTAATCGCAGACAAAGCAGCAAGGCCAATTGAATATGCTGTACACCAGTGGATTGGTGTACACACAAGACACTCTCCCAAATCCCGACATGCGTGGCCACATACATTCATTATTTTGGACGTTATGTTGTCTTTGATCTAAACGCTAAGGCCTCACACACATGGCCTCCAGAGACTGTTAAAAGTCACACGTGACATATGTGTCAGTGAATGCTCAGTACTCTATGAGCAACAGTATGGAGGGGGAGAGACAGCGAAGCTAAAGTGATGTTTGGATTACAGTAATGGTGCTTTTTTTTTGAATATTTTATTTTTGCATTTTCCAATTAAGAACATTCAAAACAAAAGTGAAAAGATATTAGACAGCAATAGGACAAAGTGACAGTAACAGACGAGCGTAACAAAAAAACAAAAAAACTATATGATTATATATACAAAAATACAATAAAAAAAAATAATGAGACATTGTAATGGTGCTTTAATGTCGCCAACAGAGCATGAACGCAAAGTGGGCCGTGGTCAGAGCACACCATCCATGTAAATTCATTGTGCGTTGCATCACATTGCCTTACTCAAGGACCACAGTGTGTGTGATGGTGTGTGTGTGTGTGTGAGTATGCATGCATGTATGTGCAAGCGGGGGCATGTGTGAGTGTGTGACATTTGCCATCCCACTATGCGATGGCCTCTGTGCTTTGGTGACAGATGGTGTCAGCCGGACAGGCCACCTCTTTCTCCCCAAAACCATATTGACACACAGAGAGTGACAGACAGACAGACGGACAGAGAGAAAAAGACTGATAGATAGAGGCCAACAGGCATGTAGATGGGCGGATGGATGGACAGACAAAGGCAGATGGCCAGGCAGGCAGACATACACGAATAGATGGGCAGACAGACAGATGGAAAAATACACAGAGACATACGTGTACATCTTGAAATTGTACAGACGCATGTACAATACCATTCAAAAGTTTGGGGTCACTTAGAAATGTCTTCATTTTTTAAAGAAAAGCACATTTTTGTCCATTAAAATAACATCAAATTGATCAGAAATACAGTGTAGACATTGTTAATGTTGTAAATTACTATTGTAGCTGGAAACGGCTGATTTTTAATGGAATATCTACATAGGCGTACAGAGGCCCATTATCAGCAACCATCATTCATGTGTTCCAATGGCACGTTGTGTTAGCTAATCAAAGTTTATCATTATAAAAGGCTAATTGATCATTAGAAAACCTTTTTGCAATTATGTTAGAACAGCTGAAAACTGTTTTGCTATTTAAAGAAGAAATAAAGCTGGCCTTCTTTAGACGAGTTGAGCATCTGGAGCATCAGCATTTGTGGGTTCGATTACAGGCTCAAAATGTCCAGAATCAAAGGCCTTTCTTCTGAAACTCATCAGTCTATTCTTGTTCTGAGAAATGAAGGCTATTCCAATGCAAGAAATTGACAAGAAACTGAAGATCTCGTACAACGCTGTGTACTATTCCCTTCACAGAACAGCGCAAACTGTCTCTAACCAGAATAGAAAGAGGAGTGGGAGGCCCCGGTGCACAACTGAGCAAGAGGAACAGATTTGAGAAGCAGACGCCTCACAAGTCCTCAACTGGCAGCTTCATTAAATCGTACCTGCAAAACACCAGTCTCAACGTCAACAGTGAATAGGCGACTCCGGGATGCTGACATTGAAAACATCAAAAACAGAGGACAATAGTCATATTTTGAACAAGTCCTTCAATCAGTCATTCAGTCGGTTGTGGAGAGTTTGTGTCATCTTTCCAAGAGGCTTTCATCAACGACCTTAAGCTCCTTCTTTTTTAATTGAACACCTGTAACCCTCTCTTTGTCCCTTCCCTCTGTCCTTCTCTCTCATACATACACACACAGCATGTTGAGGGCCAGAAGTCTGAGCTAGTAGGTGTGTGGTATAGATGGAGGGTGGGAGGGAGGACAGACAGACAGACAGACAGACAGAAATCAAAGAAAGACAGAAATCAGAGTGACAAGAATATTCAGCTTCAGGCTCTCTAACGTTGGCTGCCAACCACAACCTACCCCTGCAACATTCTACCCCCTCCCTCCCCCCTCCCCCTCTCTCTTACCTCCCTCCCTCCCTCCCATCCCTCCCGCCAGAAAGGAGAAAGCCAGAAAGGAGCAGTGTGCCCGTGTTTAACATGAGTAACTGATTAAAATAAGGGATTAGCAGACAGACTGCTAAAAATGGTCCTTCTCTTTCCTACAGAGTCCCATGTATACAGGCTTGGACACACACACACACCTGCAGGCACACAAACCCACAGACAGAAAGTAAAGTCCATAAACACAAATATCCTTTCCCTTTCCCTCTATCATTTTATCCTATTCTCCCTCATTGTCATTTCAATCCTTATTTTCCCTCTCTTCTTTTGGAGGTCCAATCTCTTTCAGTCCTGAGAGCAGTAAGAATGTTTCTATCTGGTGGGCTAATTACGGGCCGGCAGTGAGGAGGGCGACCTGTAAGAGAAATGTACCAATATTCTTATCGTCTGGTGAACACACACACAGAAGAAGGGAGGGAGGTTTCAGGGCGAGAAAGGGGCTTCACTGACCTCATCGAATTAGTTTTTTGCACACAAACACACACACAAAAGAACCTTGTGCATTTTACACGGTTGTGAGTTCGCTGGTGTGCACACAGAGAGCATTCTCAGTGTTTACTGATGCTCATGGACTGCACATTTCCATGCAATTAATATTTCTCTCTTTTCAGTCTCCAAAGGGAGAAAGAGTCATTTTGATGTAAATGAACAAACAACACCCTTGCAGATACACTCACATTCAGACGTTTACACAATACATATCACAGACAAGCTAGCTGAAGACACACACACACACTTCTCTGTTATGCGGTCTACACGGTCTGTGTGTATCTAACCTAAAATAGAAAACATAAAAGTGTATCCGTCTCTGTCCGAGCCGGAAAAAAACAGGCGCAATGGATTATGGTCATTGTAGTTAATTACCATGTTTCTGCATTGAACTAGGTTGAATATTTGCTTCATGAAAACTACTACTCCCTTCAGCCCAGCATCCCATGTAGCCTTGTTCAGGACTTGATTTCTCTTGTGAATGATTTGATTTCTTTCTAGAGAACCTGCGCGTTGGGCAAAAAAACACAACATAAAACACTGGAATTCAAATAATTGAACTGAAGTCAGACAATTAGTTGTTTAATAATAGTAATTAAAAAAGACATGTTGGTTCATTGCTCTAACACCAACACACACAGAAATCGACATGAGACGTTCGGTTGTGTGTTCTGCCCTTATGGTTCTGAAAGAAGGATAATAAAACCTTCTAAAAACCATGGACCGACCGTGACAAGTATCAAAAATAAATAAAAAGAAGGGCGAAAATGGAAATGAATCAATTTCTCTCTGATCCCTTAGAATAAAGGACAAATAAAATAAACCTTCAAACAAAACGTATGAATGACAACAGTATATCATTTCCATTCTCACATCAGACCTAGCGATGTCTGAGCTTGAGTTCCACAGACAGAAAGCTTGCACATTTCCCCTCATGACTTCTTTAAGCAGTGCTGGCATCTGTGGACATACTATCAGACAGATTCTAGAAACGTAAAGGCGAGGCCAGAAAGAAATTCCCTCCAATTCAAAAATAAATCCCTGGTCAATGGGGAGCGGCAGGGTTATTTGAATATGAACAATCAGAGAGGGAAATGGAATTCACTCCTGAGAAAGAGAGATGCACAAGAGGAGGCCGAAAATGAACGATAGCTCTCAAAAAGTTAGAATGCAAGCAGAGACGAAATAAGATACGGGGCTGGCTGATGTCATTTATATATAAATTGCCACAGTAGGTTTCCAAGGTATGTGTGTGTGTGTGTGTGTGTGTGTGTGTGTGTGTGTGTGTGTGTGTGCGTGCGTGCGTGTGTGCATATGTGTGTGCGTGCGTGCGTGTATGTGTGTGTGTAGATGCTCATTAGTCCACCTATTCTAATGTAATTCACTGTACACAGACTGAATAGGTCTGCTTTTTGAGGGTAACTTATTACTGTCTAACTTCAAAAACAAAAGGGTGATGTCAACCAAACCCACCACATCAATGTAGATTGTTCCTCTTACATACCATTTACACGTATTTAACATACTGTTTTACATCAATCATGATCGATAATCCAGACAGCCCAATCGCTCTTTTGGCTCTGTGGGATAGTACTCTGACAGAATGTCACACATTTGTATATTTCTATTTTTCTAGCTCCAACTCTCTTTTGTGTTCTCTATCTCTATCCGCCACACTCCTATTTCACTCTCACCTTAGAGTGCTACTGTCATTTCCATATAGTCACTCTGCCTGCGGTCTGAAGGACACTGCACACACTCACACGAAAACACACACACGGAAACACACAAACACACACACATGCACAGTATTGGGACTGTGTGAGACCCCACCCATAGCTTACAATCAGCCTACAGCATAATAGAAGCACTTGTTTACTTATTAATGATGCTTTCAGTATGTCATTTTTCCCAATCAGAGCTGATTTCATAATCTCTCACTACTTGACTGGACTCATTAGTACAAAATCTGTTACATAAAAGGGGTTGTGTGTGTGTGTGTGTGTGTGTGTGTGTGTGTGTTTTCTAGTGCTGTATTTACTACTACATCCAATGCCTGAATTTATAATGACCGAGCAATCTACACTAAATACAGCCACAAACACACTGATAATGCATGTCAAGAGCTGCAGGATGAACTGAGAGTGGAAAACAAACACACACACACACGCACAATTCACATAACACGTTCTCATAACCTTTTTTTTTGTTCAGCCAAATCTGATTGCATAATCTAAATATCAAAAAGCCATCATTTCTCATAATACAGATCTTCAGCTGTCTACAGAGACCTCTGTATTTAATCAGACCTCTTCTATTTTCTGTTACATCAGGTCCCCGGTGAGCCGAGCCCCTCTCATCCATCGTGTAAAAGAAATGTAATTAATTAGAGCTCATTAATATCTCTCCCATGGTTCTGGCTAAGACAGAAAATCATTTTTTACAGATGTAGCACTATGCTGTAGTGCCGAGCTGCAGCTAGCCTTGTTGAAACACCAATGGCAGCCAACCCCTATAAGACACTCTGTATCAGTACAGTAAATAGATAGTGAGGGCAGTGACACTTCAGCTTTGGTCTAGCTTTCATTCCACATTAATACTTGCTTTATATGCAACCATGTGGACACAGGTTCTCTGTAAGATACCAGTAGTAATAATTCAGCTTCATCATCATCACCTTGTGGTTGAGTCATCCTTGCATTCTTCCTCAAGAAGAACACAGGTCACCTGGTGGATTCTCTCCTATCCTTTTGACTCCATGATACTTCTGATGAACTGTCCGAGACATTTTTTATTTTTTATTTATCCGTTATTTTACCAGGTAAGTTGACTGAGAACACGTTCTCATTTGCAGCAACGACCTGGGGAATAGTTACAGGGGAGAGGGGGATGAATGAGCCAATTGTAAACTGGGGATTATTAGGTGACCGTGATGGTTTGAGGGCCAGATTGGGAATTTTGCCAGGACACCGGGGTTAACACCCCTACTCTTACGTTAAGTGCCATGGGATCTTTAATGACCTCAGAGAGTCAGGACACCCGTTTAACGTCCCATCTGAAAGACGGCACCCTACACAGGGCAGTGTCCCCAATCATTGCCCTGGGGCAGCATCTGATCTCCTATCCAGGAACTGACCAGGACCAACCCTGCTTAGCTTCAGAAGCAAGCCAGCTGTGGTATGCAGGGTGGTATGCTGCTGGCATGACATACACAGTATGTCCATGATATCATAGTCATGAACTCAAAGACCCAGGTAGGTTTCTTCACTGTTTGTGTCTTGCTTCTTGCGGTCCTCCACTGTCTGAGTTAATGAACTCTATGGATCGAACTGCCTGTAGCTCAAGACCTGAAGCAAGGATATGCATATTCTTGATACCATTTGAAAGGAAACACTTTGAAGTTTGCGGGGGGGACCGATCCTGTACAGATAAAAAAAACACACACACAAAATGTTTCCCAATTGAATATTCAAAATCTCATTTAGACAGTCCCTGGGACCAAAACATTAATTAACTGTGAGTCAGAAATGAATACTGATGTGGATAGTAATGTATTCTTCATACACAGGGATTGCTGGCTGTTTCAACTTAGTTTCCGTGAGAGTTTTAATTATTAATTGATGCTATGAAGGTTGCATGTAAAGCACTTGTTTACATTCGCATTTTGGGATATCACACAGGCGCAAACACACTCACACATGCAAATACTCACAAACAAACACAAACACAAACGCACACAAACACAAACGCACACACACAAACACACACACACACACACACACACACACACACACACACACACACACACACACACACACACACACACACACACACACACACACACACACACACACACACACACACACACACACACACACACACACACACACACACACACACACACACACACACACACACGCCAACTGATCTCTGACTGACAAAAGCCAAACATACTTCCTAAAATGAAATCCAGCAATGGCAGCAGATTACGTTTTTGTACTCTATTTATAAAAACAAACACAACCCAAAAGCCTGATAATGCGCTCGGTGCCTGCTTCCATTTCTGCAACTTTGATATCTGCAATATTGTGATGTGCTATTGTCTGTGTGTTTTGGAGAGGCAGTCGCCTCAGGGTGTGCAGTCTTCTCCTCTGAGTGTTGCTTTGGGGCCAGGCGCACAACGCTCGGCACCAGCACATTAATAAACCAGAACAGACTCTGGATATTCAAATAAAACAAATACAAAACACCCCAGGGGGTAGCCATGGCCCTGTCATGACCCCACAGCCTGAGGGATGTTTGCTGTTAACGCTGCCTGTCCTTGCCAGCTGTTGGGCACAACTACTTTCACACAGTGGCGGAAGATGGCTGAATCAGAGGCTGAATTCCTTTAACATGGTGCCCTGGCACCTCCAAGAAAAAACAGACCTGCCAATCCTCACATGGGGCACCAAAATATTTCCACTGAAATTAAGAGAGAGAGGGATGAGAGGGGATGAGGAGAGAAAAGAGAAAATAAAATAGACTTAGAGTCAGACTTAGACTCAGAGAGGGAGAGAGAGAGAGAGAGAGAGATGGAAAGACACAGGGAAAGAAAGAAGGAAAGAAGTAGCATACACCCAACCGACGTCCAGAGAGCAAACAAATACGTGACACTGAACAGCAGCGGGCGGATTTGTTCTTAGAACTCACACCACACGTGTCTTTGTTGTCTCCACCGTCAGGACTTCTCAGAACCAGGTTTAAATTTGAAATATGATTGTCACTCGAGTCGTTTGGAATCAGAATTAGTACGTTGACACCGTTTTAAAAATAAACAGCCTGGATCTCAGGTGTCCTGCGAGAGAGTGTAGAATTTACAGATAGTGAGGGATGGAGGGATGGTGACAAATGTAGCTCATCTATCTCTTTCCCAAAACCCCGAAAAATCACATACAAATCCTGACAAAGAAAATAGATATGGAATAAACAGAAACAGAGAAAAAAATCACTACAGCATCATAACTAACTCCAGTCCTAGCCCTTGGAGAGGGAGAGAGTGTTAGAATTGTAGTTATAGAAGAGCAGTGTCGTGCCGTGCATAGTGAGATACCACATGAAAAACTGGGCCTCTGGCAGAACCAGATCTACCTGGGGAGAGACTGACACTGAGAGAGACACACACACACACAGAGGTCTCTCATCATATCTCACTGCTATGAGATGAGATGATCCCATCCCAAACCCTGGAGTAAGGGAGGGAGTGTGCCGTGGCGGAGATCTTTGTGGGCTATACTCAGCCTTGTCTTAGGATGGTAAGTTGGTGGTTGAAGATATCCCTCTAGTGGTGTGGGGGCTGTGCTTTGGCAAAGTGGGTGGGGTTATATCCTTCCTGTTTTGCCCTGTCCGGGGGTGTCCTCGGATGGGGCCACAGTGTTTCCTGACCCCTCCTGTCTCAGCCTACAGTATTTATGCTGCAGTAGTTTATGTGTCGGGGGGGCTAGGGTCAGTTTGTTATATCTGGAGTTCTTCTACTGTCCTATTCGGTGTCCTGTGTGAATTTAAGTGTGCTCTCTCTAATTCTCTCTTTCTCTCTTTCTTTCTCTCTCTCGGAGGACCCGAGCCCTAGGACCATGCCTCAGGACTACCTTACATGATGACTCCTTGCTGTCCCCAGTCCACCTGGCCGTGCTGCTGCTCCAGTTTAACTGTTCTGCCTTATTATTATTGGACCATGCTGGTCATTTATGAACATTTGAACATCTTGGCCATGTTCTGTTATAATCTCCACCCGGCACAGCCAGAAGAGGACTGGCCACCCCACATAGCCTTGTTCCTCTCTAGGTTTCTTCCTAGGTTTTGGCCTTTCTAGGGAGTTTTTCCTAGCCACCGTGCTTCTACACCTGCATTGCTTGCTGTTTGGGGTTTTAGGCTGGGTTTCTGTACAGCACTTTGAGATATCAGCTGATGTACGAAGGGCTATATAAATACATTTGATTTGATTTGATTTGAGATGAAGAGATGCTAGAACGAGTAGCGGAACCAGAACGAGGTGCTCCACCCTCTCTCTTCGGAAGTTACAGGCTAAATGTCCCCTCCCTTTCCGAAATTCCAAAGATTCTACCACCTCCGAAATCATGATTTGTCCAAATAACCAGTGAGGAAAAATCCAAACACTGGAACTAGTGCTGCTCGTTATCCCACACATCCCATTCCATCCCAATAGATTCAGTTATGTTTACATAGATCTGTTCATGAGAGATTACTGCATGGTTAACTATTCCACTGTGCTGTGTGTACGGTACTGCTTGAGTGATTGATTTTATTCAGAAGGGAAGAGAATATTGAGCGTTATGAAGGAATCAAAGCCGTGATGGTCAATATAAAAGAGCCTATTTGAAGCCCTCAATATTCCGCTAGACTTTGCATTTCAAACTGTTTGACATTTTACTTCTTATTATATAAGGGAGAAAATGAAACAACCCAACATGTAATAATCAGTTATGTCTGAAATGGAAAATCATCTTTCTGCCCATGTTTGTAACAAAAGTCTTCAGGCATAAATAGTGAGACCCCTGGCTAACATCTCCAGTGCCCGTGTCAGTCTGTTGAAGCCCGAAATAACTTCTCTATCTACTCACTTGTGTTAATTATTATCATTGTCATATTCTTTCTGTGACACTACTTTCAAAATAGATTACACTTGTGTCAGGAAATGCCAGCCTGCCTTCACATGTCATTAGAGGGAACTGCAAAACACATCCTGTCAAATTGGAGCAATCGGAAAGAGCCTCTCTCCTTCTCCATTGATCTCTCTCTCTTTTCCACTCCCTCTCTCTCTCTCTCGTCAGGGAAAACAACCTCTTATCCATCCAGTGCCCACAAAGGATTATTGAGCTTTCACATTGATTGTGTGTGTCCATATAGCCATCTGACAACTGTTAGCGTATAGAAATCATGCCCACACAGATACTTAAAAAAATCCTATTTTCAGAGAAATATAATTTCACCTTGCTGGCTGCACTAAATACTTAGCTTAGCTGTTGTCATATATAAGATGATTGACATCATATTTTTTGCTAAATCACAGTGATATAGTCTGAGCTGAACCACATAGAAGGATTTGGATCTCAATGCCATATGTGTTTACTTTGTGAATGAGAGTCTCAATCAGAGAGAGAGTGTTTGTGTGTGGTGTATGTGTCTGCGTGTGTGCATGCATGCTTGCGTGTACATGTGTTCCTGTGTTCCTGTGTGTGTGTGTGTGTGTGTGTGTGTGCTTGTAAAAGGTGTGTGTTCCTATGTGTCCAATTAGAGTAATTGGTCCTATCAGCACCTGTTCAAATCCTTTTTAACCCTCACCCTCACCCTCATTCAGCTGAATTCTACCTGTGCTTCTAGAATATTATTAGGTTAATTCTTCAACCCCATACTCTATGTCTAATCTATAATCAATTCTCTGTACTCAGAATGACCTTAGTATATTCTGTACATTCTGTACTCAGTATGACCTTAGTATATCCTGTACATTCTATACTCAGTATGACTTAGTATATCCTGTACATTCTATACTCAGTATGACCTTAGTATATCCTGTACATTATATACTCAGTATGACCTTAGTATATCTTGTACATTCTGTACTCTGTATGACCTTAGTATATCCTATACATTCTGTACTCTATACTATCTGTTTAGTTTATTTATTCTCAGCCTTCATCTACTAATCCAAGCATCTTCATTTACAGTGTTTAAAAACAACTTCTAGCCAGTAATACAGTCATCCTAGTCAGATGAAGGAGGTATAAACACATGAATGCAGACAGCAGCCACTACCAGCTGCTGATACATAATACGCCTGATCAGTACATTTGGGCCTGTGAAAGAACCAGATTAATCTCCCAACATATTCACACACACACACACACACACACACACACACACACACGCACACACACATTTTCACAGCGAACTTGAAAACCCGACCTCCTGGAGAATCCAACAGTAATCAAATAAAACTTTCCCAGAAACACCCGCAGCAATGCTTAACTGTCAGGTAAAGACCTGCAGCTGTTTTGAATGCAATTATAAACCTATTTGTTTGACACAGGCCCAACCGTTGCCGTTGAGTTCCATTGATTTTTACATGTGTGTGTTTATTCATGAAAGATTTCTGTATAACAATGGCTATGCGCTATGTGGTGATGACAGCTTCCTCAAGCCGGTGACAGCCACTGCTGAAGCATGGTAATCTTATTTTTTCTGCTGTCCCACCTCCCCCAAATGAGCAGGGGTCTGGGGCTATCAGAAAGGGAATTATATGGGCTTTTATAACCAAACAATCATACGCAGCATCAGCCTCTAAAAAAGTATCAATGATTCCATCTCTGGTGGCGGGGGAATGGGAAAAGGAGGTCCATGTGTGTGTGTTTCTACCTGAGTCCTGATTAATAACCCGGAGGCCCAATCTCCAATTTATTACATATTGTTATGGATCTCATCACGCCTCCCTACGAGATTACATTACAGTATACACACCACCTCTCCCCTAAGTCACAGAGCAACACCACCAGGGAGATGTGTGTGTGTGTGTGTGTGTGTGTGATCTATCAACATCAAAGACTACTTGATGCCTTTGAGTGTGTGTGTGCGTGTGTGTGTGTGTGTGTGTGTGTGCATTTCTACTTCTCCGTGTATGTACACATATGCAGCATAGTCTGGCCTTATCTGTCAAATAACCCAGCTTTGTATAGATGAATACTATACTTTATGCTTCCAGACCGATGCATGGTTTTATACTGTATGTAAATCAGTGTGATGGATGAGCAGTCTATGCATCTAATGACAATTTACAGTCAGCCGAGTTAACCATTACCACCCGATTGATAGCCATTTGATGTGGTTGCTATGTGCTAACTGGCCGTTTATTACATGGAGAACCCTTTAATTCTCATTGAGTCATATTCAAAGAAGCAATAAAAAATATGTTTATGAATGAAGAGGCACATTATGACCACAACAGACCTGGCACGATGTGCTCAACGTGCAATAAACCATGTCCCAACATGCAGTTAGACTGAGGTAAACTGCCCCTTCATTAATTATTCACAATGACTAAGTGACTAATATTTTTCTTCTTAATGAGCCCTCGTTATTATAAAGTGTCACTGGGCCTTTTTATGGCAGTGTTATTTTCCTTCGTCAGAATGCAGCCTCTGACCTCTCGCCCTCCTCCCCCCCTTGTCCCTCCGTTCTCCCTGCCTCCTTCCCCCTTCTTCTCTGAGAGACAGTATTAATACCGGTGGAGGCTCCTTGGAGGAGAAAGCAGAGGACCATCTTACTCAGGGAATTTCATCAAAATAAAAATAGTGAAACATTACAAAAAGTTATCCTATTTAGATAAAACTATACAAAACATTTCAACGTTACTAAATGAAGGATTAAAACACATTGTTTTGCAATGAAGGTCTATAGTAACACAGTAATTCTGACAACTTCCGGAGGACATCCTCCAACCTATCAAAGCTCTTGCAGTATGATCCGACATCTTGTCCACCCAATGAAAGTATCCGACAATGAATCCAGTAAACATAAGCTACAGTTAGCTAGCACTGCAGTAAATAAAATGTGGTGAATAGTTGACTCAAAGAGAGAAAATGACAATTGTTGAACTGTCGTCTAATATACTGTAATAGAAATAAGGCCGTGAGCATAAAAAAAAAATCATCCTCCCTAATCGTAAAACGAGCGCCACTGATTAATACCCTAGGCCAGAAGGATTATTGCTTTCTGTGGGAAATAAATTCCTCTTTAGGTAATGACCTGCTATCGCAAACTCAGGCTGCTCTGATTGCTAGCGAGCTAATCGGTAGCATTACCTACGGCTCCCTGTCTTTAACTGTGAAGGCTAAGGGGGAACATTCCTCCATTTTCTTCCTCCCTCTCTCTGAACAGGTCACCATACCGCTGCATTATTTTATTAGTGAGCCATTAAGCGATGCTGCTAGCTACTGGCCAGTATTTATGACTCAGGAGAGACAACGGTTTCCCCATGAGAAAAAAAGTGTTTGCTTTCAATTGCTTTTTAATGAGAGACATTTGCCTGAAGTACTTTCACACTACTGAGCAGATTGCTTAGGTCTAAGCAGAGGAAGTGGACGGGACAGATTCTTGGCCGCGGTACAAAACAAAAGGATGGAGGGAAGAGATGTTTGGGGGAAGTAAGGATGAGACTCCGGAGGTTGAGAGGAGGGAGGAGATGTTTGGGGGAAGTAAGGATGCGACTCCTGAGGTTGAGAGGAGGGAAGAGATGTTTGGGGGAAGTAAGGATGAGACTCCGGAGGTTGAGAGGAGGGAGGAGATGTTTGGGGGAAGTAAGGATGAGACTCCGGAGGTTGAGAGGAGGGAGGAGATGTTTGGGGGAAGTAAGGATGCGACTCCTGAGGTTGAGAGGAGGGAAGAGATGTTTTGGGGGAAGTAAGGATGAGACTCCGGAGGTTGAGAGGAGGGAAGAGATGTTTGGGGGAAGTAAGGATGAGACTCCGGAGGTTGAGAGGAGGGAAGAGATGTTTGGGGGAAGTAAGGATGAGACTCCGGAGGTTGAGAGGAGGGAAGAGATGTTTGGGGGAAGTAAGGATGAGACTCCGGAGGTTGAGAGGAGGGAGGAGATGTTTGGGGGAAGTAAGGATGCGACTCCTGAGGTTGAGAGGAGGGAAGAGATGTTTTGGGGGAAGTAAGGATTAGACTCCGGAGGTTGAGAGGAGGGAAGAGATGTTTGGGGGAAGTAAGGATGAGACTCCGGAGGTTGAGAGGAGGGAGGAGATGTTTGGGGGAAGTAAGGATGCGACTCCGGAGGTTGAGAGGAGGGAGGAGATGAGAAAGTGAAGAGGGCTTCTCCTGTTCACTTTCCTTCAGTGTAGGTTGCCAAGAACAAAGACATGGAGGTCCATTGAGACTGTGCTATAAAAGGGAATCAAAAATAATCAAAATATGTATTTAATCCACCACTGCTTCTCATAATCATACTCATTATAGGGATGAATATAATACAACGATCAGACAGAGACATGAGTTTGCTCAGCTCTCAATATGGTTTTAGATTAAACACTGATTCAAGTACAGTTTTGTACATGGTCTGGATTGGAGGAGGGGTATTCAGTGATTTAACCCAGGGCCCTAATTATCGTGTCCCAGTGATCCTTCTCGTGTCAGACATGCATATTAAACACCACATCTCTGGTTTACAAGGGTTAACCAATTTCCTGGTTCTTACCCACCTGACCTGGTGACCTATGACCTGTCTGGAGGAGGGGGCTAACCCTTAGGCCTGATGAGTCCTGGAATGTGAGGAGGAGGGGTCAGTCGGGAGCAAGGTGATTTGTACCATGCCTCATGCCTTAGATTGTGGTGGATAAATGATTAAGTGGTTGGTGCTGTGCGTGGGCCGATGCTCTAATGGACTTGCTCTATCTTGGTCTGCCTGCCTGGTAAACACCACAGCAGAAGGGGTGCTAGCTATAAACGGACAGAGAGAGTGAGAGGGCAGGAGGCGGCTTGTCTTAAGCTGAAAAAAAAGTGTGCCTGTTTGAGCCCAGAACAAGCTCAGATATGTTCCTGCTCTAGTTTGTAATGCAGTTGTAAGACACAAAATATGCATCTTTTCAGGAATTAGACTATTACAAGTGTTACTTTACAGGGTACATCCTCAGGGCTGTTCACTTCGTGGATAGCACTGGTGTAAAGAGCCTTTCAGCATTGGAGCGCGGGCTTTAAATAATGAAGAAAGAGGGATGATGAGTCTGCTGATGTCTATAGAAGAGAGGAAACAGGAGGAGTGCATAGACAGAGCAGGGATCAAAGGAGGTATTTTGGAAACCCTTCACTTTACTCTCTTCGTCACGCATATTCCTTCTCTGTCTCATCAGATTAATAGTATGATTGTGATAGAGGTGAACCATACAATTAAAAAAAAAGGTAATGTGGGGTTCTTTGTCAGGGGTGACGGTGATACTGTATGTGTAACCATTTTCTTTGCATATCAGGTAGGGTTCTTTATTGCTGTCACGATGCAATATGCACCTACACATGCAGACCGTACTTGCTACAAAGTTACAGAAAGCCAAACCAACAACCACACAAACTGAAATTGGATACATTGTAAACGCTGGTCCAACAAGGAAAAAATGATCTAGCTAGCAAGCATAGATTTTTTTTGCAGAGACATATCTGATGACCTAACAAGGTGAGTGATGAACATACATTTCTCTGGTCTCTTTGTTGTAGTCATGAGTGGCACTATGCTGTCAAATCCTCCCACATTTTTCTAGTTTGACCAACTGTTTTCAGCAACTGGTATTTTAGACTTCGGTTGTCAAATCGGCAGGTTTGCTAGCAGCAAACTATTCAGCTAGCTTCGACCTCAATGTTTGATATGCAACGCGATCTCCTCGTAATGATCAGGGTCGAGTGTCCTGTTGAGAAAACTTTTCTAGCTATGCCAGGCAAAAGTGGGCATCATCAGCTCATTGTTATGGATGTATCCACATGAATGTCAATAGAAACAGCTTAAACAAATGTGAATGCAGCTACTTTGCTGTTATTCTGGCTGCAGAGGTTGTGACTGTGTTAGCCGTAGCTAGTTGGCTAGCTAACAAGCAGCGAATGACAGAGTCACGTCTCTAGTAACCAAAACAACAACTGTGTCGCATCCATTAATATCGAACTAACCGAACGAACGACTGGGTCGCGTCTCTAGCAACCAAAAGATGAGAAAGTACGAAATCTCTTAGAAAAATGAATGTCAACAAATGTTTTATTACTACTGGTAAATGTGCTTTAGTATTGTTTTCTTTGGCATCTGTCGTATAAGCAGGATAAATGTCTCCGTTCTGTATGTTACCTTGGGAAAATGAACTCTGCAAAGGGACTCGGCTCCACCTCGTCCTGCTGCGTCGCCCATTCTTTCCAAGGAAATGTACAGAACGTCGGCGTTTATCCCTTACATTAGGGTTTCCCAAACTCGGTCCTGATGTTGTTATGGAAATGAACCTTGAATATTGCAGCCCATTTCTGTGGGCTATTAATAACCAGACAAAACCTGTTGAGTTCAACAATAAATAGTTTATAAATATATCCTCAAGCCGTCTACTTTTTTCCTCATTGTTAGGCTATTTGATGTGTAATTTTTATTAAAAATGTTTAGAAAAGCAGCTAAATAGCAGCTTAATTACGTATATAGCTATAGATAGTGGCTACCCTGCATAGTGAAACAATCCCTAGTAAGCTAGTGTTTTGAGGGTGGACTGACTGTATTATGTAAGGCAGGGTTTCCCAAACTCGGTCCTGGGCCCCCCCTGGGTACATGTTGTGGTTTTTGCCCTAGCACTACACAGCTGATTCAAATAGCCAATTCATCATCAAGCTTTGATTATTTGAATCAGCTGTGTAATGCTAGAGCAAAAACCTAAATGTGCACCCAGTGGGGGCCCCAGGACAGAGTTTGGGAAGCCCTGATGTATGGGATAAATGCTGACGTTCTGTACATTACCTTGGAAATAATGTACGACGTAGCAGGACGCGGCGGAGCCAAGTTAACTTTCCCAAGGTAATGTGCAGAATGGAGACATTTCTCCCACTTAAACCACAGTTGCCAAAGAAAACAATACTAAAGCACACATTTACCGGTATAAATATCAGCCGTCCCAGGCTCAGTGGACTCCGAGCCAGACCGAGGCCCCTGCAGTGGACGAGTGGGTCCGACGCACAGAGGAGGTGTGGAACGCCACCCAAGTGAGGCTCCAATGCGCTGTCAGACTGATCAGGTGGACCGCCTCCGCAGTGAGGCTCCCGTGTTTCATCCTGGTGATCGCGTCTAGCTCTCGACCAGGAACCTCCTACTCCTGCCTGCCCTGCCGGAAGCTGAGCCCCTGGTTTGCGGGGCCCTTCAAGGTCCTACTGAGGGTTCCTGAGGTAACTTACCATTTACAATTCCCACCAACTACCGGATCTCACCCTCTTTTCATATTTCCCTCCTCAGGCAGGTGGTTCCTGGTCCCCTTGCTGATGCCGTCCCTCGCAACACCCGTCCGCCTCCCCTGGACATCAATGGGTCCTCCTTCCTATGCCGTCAGGTCCCTACTGGACCCCAACATTGTCCGGGGTTTCCATCAGCCGTCCGGAACGGCCCACTCCCGCCCGCGGCACTGTCCTCCTGTCACACGTACTAACTACCCTTCCATCTCTCCGGCGCTCGATGTTGGTCTTCTAACCACTGGTCCTGGCAACCCACATTACGTACACCTGGCAACCATCATTACGCACACCTGCTCCCCATTGTTATAAACACACCTGGACTTCATCATTACCTTGATTACTTCTCCTTTATTTAGCCCTGAGTAGCTTCAGTCTTCAGGCAGTATTGGTTTTGTTCATATTCAGTATGCTTCTCCTGTTTTGTTTATCTGCTTATTCTCATTATTAAACCTCCCTTCTGCACCTGGTTCATGACTCCTAGCACATACGTTACAATCATGATGAGGTAATTCGACCTGTGACTTAAAACGAGTGTCATCCTCAGCCCAAGGGGGAATTTCCACTTGGTGTAATTTCTTCTGAGACCGGTATTCAGATCCCACCCGTTGCACTTTCATGTTTCCCAAACTGATGTGAGTTTTGGAGACTGATTGGCACTGACCACTGGGATGTACTGAGCACCCAAATCAAGTCAGGAGCCACGGTACAGTATAACACAAAGCATACCCACTGTGTCTGGTGTTGTGTCTGTGTTGTCCCACAGTGCACAGGAGGTTGGTGGCACCTTAATTGGGAAGGATGGGATCGTGGTAATGGCTGGAGTGGAATTGATGGAAGAACATAAAACACACAGTTTCAATGTGTTTGATGCCATTCCATTTGATCCATTCCAGCCATTATTGTGAGTCGTCCTCCCCTCAGCAGCCTCCACTGCCACAGTGAAAGTGTCATCAGTCTGAGCTGGTCAAGGTCACTGGCTCAAGCCTTTGTCCCCAACCTGGCCGACATCAATTCCCCTCATCAATCATTCATTAAACTAGCATGTCCTTTCCCCATCCCGGGGTGTGAGATCTGTGTTAGCGGTCAGGGTACAACACTCCACACACATGCACACACACACATACACACACATATACACACACACACTTAACCACAAACAGCTTGCTTTCAGGGAGGGAAATAATACACTCTACGAACTCACACATAACCTCAATAACCGTGATAATTTCTGGCTTCAACTTTAATAACTACTCCATATGAATTCAAAACTGCAAAGAAAAACAGATCATTGCCAGTCTAGGCCCATCACCGTTCAACTGACAGAGACAGGAATCATTAACATTCCAAGCACGATCTACACAAAGCTGCTGTTGGTACCAACCCAACTGAGAAACAACCTCCATAGATAACCTTTGGGTATCAGTGGTCGGAATATAGTTCTGTATGAACTAATAAACAATCATTCACCACAGAAAGACTTTCACCCTATTTTCTCCTCCCTCCTGTCCTCCTCCTACTGCCACTTGGTGTCATCTGGAAGTGAAGTTTACAGCAGAACTTTACTGTGCAACTAGAGGCGACAAAAAACTCTAGATCACCTCTACTCTACACACTGAGACGCATACAAAGCTCTCCCTCTATTTGGCAAATCTGACCATAACTCCATCCTCTAAGTTCCTGCTTGCAAGGAAAAACTCAAACAGGAAGTACCAGTGATGCGCTCAATTCAGTAGTGACCCAATGAAGTGGACGCTACAGTATGCTACAGGACTGTTTGACTAGCACAGATTGGATTATGTTCTGGGATTCATCCGATGGCATTGAGGAGTTTACCACATCAGTCAAAGGCTTCATTACGTACATATCCGTACCAGAAGCCATGGATTAAAGGCAACATCCGCACTGAGCTAACGGCTAGAACTGCCGCTTTCAAGGAGCGTGACACAAATATGGACGCTTATAAAAAATCCTGTTACGCCCTCCGATGAGCCATCAAACAGGCAACGCGTCAATACAGGATTAAGATTTCATCCTACTTCACCGGCTCTGATGTTCACAAGTAAAACTGAACCATGCATGAGAGCACCAGCTGTTCCGGACGACTGTGTGATCACGCTTTCCGTAGCTGATGCGAGTAAGATCTTTAAGTAAGACCGTTAATATTCAAAATGCCACAGGGCCAGATGAATTACCAAAATAAGTACTCAGAGCATGCACTGACTAGCTAAGTGTTTTCACTGATATTTTCAACCGCTCCCTGATCCAGGCTAGGCCTGATCATCGATGGCGATGAGACAGCCCTCAAGGAGGAGGTCAGAGACCTGCCAGTGTGGTGCCAGGACAACCTCTCCCTCAAGGAGCTGATCGTGGACAACAGGAAATGGAGGGCCGAGCATGCCCCATTCACATAGAGGGGGCTGTAGTGGAGGAAGGCCCTACAAATTGTCAAAAACTCCAGCCACCCTAGACATAGACTGTTCTCTCTGCGGTATCGGCGTGCCAAGTCTTGCACCAAAAGGCTCCTGAACAGCTTCTACCCCAAAGCCTTGAGACTGCTGAACAGTTAATTAAATGGCTATATGGAATTAAATGGCTACCTACATGTACATAGCACTTCAATCACTCAGTCACCTAACCAAACCTACATCTACTGTACATATTACCTAAATCAATCACCACAACTACCTCGTACCCAAGTCAATTGACTCGGTATCAGTCTTCCTTCTATATAGCCTGTATCAAATCAAATTGTATTTGTCACATGCACCGAATAGAGTGAAATGCTTACATTCAAGTCCTTAACCAACAATGCAATTTGAAGAAAAATACCAAAAAATTATAAACAAAATAAAAGTAAAAACAAATTATTAAAGAGCAGCAGTAAAATAACAATAGCAAGACTATATACAGGGGGTACCAGTACAGAGTCAATCTGCGGGGGAACCTGTTAGTCAAGGTAATTGAGGGAATACGTACATGTAGGTAGAGTTATTAAAGTGTCTATGCATAGATAATAACAGAGAGTAGAAGCAGCTTAAAGGGGGGGGGGCAATGCAAATAGTCTGGGTAGCCATTTGATTAGATGTTCAGGAGTCTTATGGCTTGGGGGTAGAAGCTGATTAGAAGTCTCTTGGACCTAGACTTGGCGCTCTGGTACCGCTTTCCATGCGGTAGCAGAGAGAACAGTCTATTACTAGGGTGGCTGGAGTCTTTGACAATTTTATGGGCCTTCCTAAGCTTGTACCCAGTGATGTTCTGGGCCGTACACATTACCCTCTGTAGTGCCTTGCGGTCAGAGGTCGAGCAGTTGCCATACCAGGCAGTGATGCAACCCGTCAGGATGCTCTCGATGTTACAGCTGTAGAACCTTTCGAGGATTTGATGCCAAATCTATTCAGTCTCCTGAGGGGGAATAGGTTTTGTCGTGCCCTCTTCAAGACTGTCTTGGTGTTCTTGGACCATGTTAGTTTGTTAGTGATGTGGACGCCAAGGAACTTCTCAACTTGCTCCACTACAGCCCCGTCGATGAGAATGGAGGCGTGCTCGGTCCTTTAGCCTCTTGGTTATTTTAGATGGTATAGTGTTATTTTATCTATTTGTTATTTCTTTTACTTTCAAGTGCATTGGGAAAGGGCTCATATGTAAGCATGTCACTGTAAAGTCTACACGTGTTGTATTCGGCATGTGGCAAATACAATTTGATTTTATTTGAATAGGTTGTCATCAGATTTGCCATTTCGTGGATAGATAATCCCTTCTTTGATCTGATATCTTTTTTTTCTGGCACAGATTCCAGTGGTTTCACTGGGAATGGAAGGGAATTGTTTAAAGTGTTTCTTGCTTTGGAGAATGACATCCTTTTCTCGTTCCCCTGCTGTTTTCGTATTTGTGCTCTGATGTTTTTCTTCACATTTACTACATCATTAATGAGGGACTGATCAAAACCACGAAACAACAGATATTTGTTCAGCAGAAATTAAAGAGACAAACCCTTTCATAACACATTTAGAACTGGGAATATAACATCTCCCCATAAGTAGTAGTAGGCTAGAAAAGACATAATTTTTTGTATTTTCATAAATTCTTTACATCAAGGCAACATTTAATCTTTTGATCACAGTTTTAACCACGTTTCACAACTAAAACCTAACATCTTGTGATGTATCTTCAAGTAAAATCCATTGTGAAATTTTTTAAAAATAAGCAAATCATGAAAGATCCAGGGTATGGCTAATTTGTTTCAGTCTGCAACCAAGATGGATTTTCAATCCTTTAACATTGTTTCCATAGTATCATATCACATTGCTAATCCATCATGTACTTTATCTTAAATTAGTCTTTAACCTTGAAATCAGGATGATGCTATGTAATACTACCTACAGTTGAAGTCAGAAGTTTACATACACCTTAGTCAAATACATTTAAACTCAGTTTTTCACAATTCCTGACATTTAATCCCAGTAAAAATTCTCTGTCTTGGATCAGTGATGTTCAACACTTTATTTTAAGAATGTGAAATGTCATAATAATAGTAGAGAATGATTTATTTCAGCTTTCATTTCTCTTCATCACATTCCCAGTGGGTCAGAAGTTTACATACACTCAATTAGTATTTGGTATTGCCTTCAAATTGTTTGCACCAAAAGTACGTTCATCTCTAGGAGACAGAACGAGTCTCCTTCCTGAGCGGTATGACGGCTGCGTGGTCCCATGGTTTTTATACTTGCGTACTATTGTTTGTACAGATGAACGTGGTACCTTCAGGCGTTTGGAAATTGCTCCCAAGGATGAACCAGACTTGTGGAGGTCAACATTTTTTTTGGGGGGGGGGGGTCTTGCCTGATTTGTTTTGTTTTTCCCATGATGTCAAGCAAAGAGGCACTGAGTTTGAAGGTAGGCCTTGAAATACATCCACAGGTACACCTCCAATTGACTCAAATTATGTCAATTAGCCTATCAGAAGCTTCTAAAGCCATGACATAATTTTCTGGAATTTTCCAAGATGTTTAAAGGCAAAGTCAATTTAGTGTATGTAAACTTCTGACCCACTGGAATTGTGATACAGTGAATTATAAGTGAAATTATCTGTCTGTAAACAATTGTTGGAAAAATGACTTGTGTCATGCACAAAGTAGGTTTCCTAACCGACTTGCAAAAACTATAGTTTGTTAACAAGAAGCTTGTGGAGTGGTTGAAAATGAGTTTTAATGACTCCAACCTAAGTGTATTCAATCATCCGACTTCAACTGTATGTCTTGTTTCACAGTGAAGTGAGTAATGCATTGGCCCCATTTTTTCAATGGTAATTAATGCATTGTAAGGATGCTTCCAAGTTCCAACCTCTTGTGTGAAAGGTGCATAACTGATTTTTCTGAACTCATCAAGTACAGTAGCCCTTCACCCTGTCTTTCTTACACTATATTATATTGCTGACACGGCAATATCCAGGCCATACCCAAGACATTGCTGGCAATCATTAAAACAACAAGTTCTTATGTTCATGCAAGATTTGTAATGGAACATTATGCAATGGGAAAACAACAGAGAACTGGTAGTGGTATTGTATGGAACTATGGATTTTAGTGACTGTATTGCAGACATTGCAAGAACATAACCAAGAGATTGCTGGCATTCTGTCATGCGCAGCGGAACAGGTGAACCCAAGTGCAGACTCAGACTAGGGGACTGGGATGAGGTAACCAAGGTGTTTACTGAAACACAGGGATGATGGGGTGCAGTGCAGGGGAAGCTCGGGCGGGTTGCAGGAAGCCAGGTTCGGGGGCTGAGCCTGGAGCAAGGGGAGTTGGGACTGGGAAAGCAGGTCTGGAGAGGAATCCAAGGACGCAGTGGAGTGGGGGGTCCAGGACAGAGTAGCAGGACTGATGAGACGTGGGACTGGAGACAGGGGCCAAAGTCAGAGCAGGCAGAATGAGCAGAGGTTACGATCTGGCAGCGTAGAAGTGACAGGGCTGAGTATTTGTTGAGGCCTTGATTATGGAATAGGTTGCAGGTTGGTGGGGATCAGCCCTGCCTCCAGCACACCTGTCTCCGCCCACACAATTACACACACAAACACAGAGTGGAAGAGGGAGAGATCACTGGGGGAGTGGCGGCAGGTTAGGGAGACACCGGATTGGAAGTAGAGGGTGTGGCAGGAGCAGATGTAACAAATTCAACAAGTTCTTATATTGATGGGAGACATACTAAAACATGAACAATAACATACAATGGGAAAACAACAGAAAAACAAACATTTTCACTCAGGAATATGGAATTGTGGATATTGCTGTTCTGACTTCGAAGCAGGGGGGTTTGTGTTGCTGCCGATCAATACCGTTTGATGGCCAACATCCTTAATACAATACTCTGAACGTTTGTGTGCAGATATTCTGAGGCTTCTGGCCGAGGTTTTTTTTCTTCAGAATCGACCCACAGTCCAGGATCCCAAGGTTCACCATTTGTGCAATCCTTTGTTCTGATAAGAAGAGAAAGAAAGAGAGAAAACATGGAGAAAGAGAGAGAGAGAAGATAGAGAGATGTATTTTTCAGCAGCCAAGTCAACACGGTAGAAAGGCTCCAGTGTACACCAACAGGGCTTTATCATGTTACCTTCTTCCCCAGAACAGAGGATCTCATAGGGGAATTGGAAGACTTTCATGGTAAAAAGTCACCTCTCATAGTGGGAAAACACACCCTGAGTTTGGGAACTCAGGTGAGGAGAAACATCACACTAAATGTACACACCTCTTCCTGCTGTGTCTGAGCATGCTACGGTCGATGCACCTTCTGCATGCTCTCTGAATATGGAAATAGCATTTGACCAGTCAAACAGATACCGTAGATATTGGCCATTGTAGAGCCTACTAGCGTGTTGTCCTCTCCCTCCGCCCTCTCCTGCTCTCCACCCTCTGCTGGTTGTTGCTGTTGTTGTTGCACAGGGCAAATACAAGTCAAAGTGTATTGGTCGTGTACACATATTTTGCAGATGTTATCGCAGGTGCAGCGAAATTATTGTGTTTCTACCTCCAACAGTGGAGTAATACCTGCTATGTTCCTAGCTCCAACGGTGTGGTCATATATAACAATACACACAAATCACCAAAATAAAATGAAATGAATTAAGAAATATCAAGTAATGTCAGAGTCCGGAATATAAATATATATGTATAGGATGGTCTGTACAGACATTTATGGACAGTATATGAATAGGAAAGGTGTGTACAGCAGTAGTTACATGGGATGCGCCTTGACTAGAATACAGTTTATACATATGAAGTGGGTAAAACTGTATGTAAACATGAATAAAGGGACCCGTGTTAAATGACTATGTACACCGGGCAGCAGTCTCTAAGGTTCAGGGTCGAGTACCGGGCGATAGCAGGCTAGTAACAGTGACCAAAGTTCAGAGCACGGTACTGGGTGGAGGCCGGCTAGTGGTGACTGTTGAACAGTCATAAGATCACATCAAAGTCAGCAGAGCAATAGACTGGTGTGCTTGTGGCATGTCTACTGACAAAAACACTGCATCTGCATCTGTTGGGGATGAGAGTCCCTGTATGCTGGTCTCATCTGTCTTACCATACTCACCGCCTCCCTAACAGCCTCATCCCTCAGCCTCAAATCCCATAAGCACCATCTGTTGTTCCGTCTCCCAAAAACTCCATTAGCAATGCCATCTATTAGCCACAGAACTGGCCACAGGGAGAAATTTGGCTTGGCTGGCAGTGTGACTGGGCCCTATGGGCTAGTGATGGGAGGGCAGGGATGGGGGGATAAATAGAGAAGATGAATGGACAGGAACAGGATCAGTGACAGAATCATCAACAACCCCCAGGGCGGAAATGACCACAGCCCTCCATCCCTCCAGCCCTCCATCCATTTTCTTCTCTTTTCCTCTCATGTCTATCTCTTATCTCCATCCTCTCCATCCCTTTCGCTGACAGATCTACACAATCAAATCGCATACAGGGGAATCATGTGTAACATCCATATCGCAGTAGCATCTATTTCTAAATATGTTCATTTCTCTTCCTTTTCGCATTTTCATCTCTTACTCTACCCATGCTCCTTATACCAACTTCTTCGTAATTTATCCCTCTTCTGGTCTTTCTCACATTCTCCATCTCCCTCTCCATCCCTCCCTCCTTCCCTCCCTCCGTGAGATCTACCTCTTGCAGGTGGAGGTGAGATTAGGTGTGTGTGTCAGGGAAATGGGGCTTGTCTCCTCTACAGTGATAGAGCTCTACCGCAGCAGGTACATCCTTAGGGCTTTACAATAACAACTGTACAACACAGAGGCACTAACAACACAGCATAAACAACAACAGCAGCACATCCACTTCACTGAGCCTAAGACACACAGCCATGCAGGATATAAGGAATGCAATGGATATACAAAGCAGTGATGTCTGTCACTCTGATTTACTGACTGACTTACTGGCTGATCGGCTGAATTAATGGATGGATGGATGGCTGGACGGACGAATGGATGGATGAATGACAAATGGATGTGTACAGTATTAATGAATATGGGAGGGATGTGTTCATATCATGAATGAGTAAAATAATGACTGCTTCTCAGCTACTCTAACACAGTAGGATGGTCACAATGTTACGCTGTCATCAAATATATATTATTAGTTTGAGTTTTATCCTGATTCCTTTTGAAGGCTACCTACGGTGGACTGATAAGAAATTCTAACAAATGAGTTGTTCCTGTCTTCTACTGTCATGCAGCCTGTTCCTCCATATCACAGGGAGATGACAAGGCTTGTGGGCAGGCAGGCAGGCGTGTGTGCGTGCCAATGAGTGTGTATGTCCGTACTGAAATATGTGTGTGTGTGTGACAGGCCTGTCGAGCCCATCCCATTCCTCAGCATGAGAAAAACAAATAATTCTGACGCATGGAACACTGGAGCCTGCTGTCGCTCTTCCCCACTGGCACTCTATTGTGCTCGCTAGTAGGACGTATCACAACAAATCCATTCATCAATCAATCACTCACTCAGTCAGTCAGTCCAGCCAATCAGTCAAACAAACTAAAAATACCCACCGGTGTAATCCCAATTCACCAATGGGTTTAACTCGGCAATAAAGAAGGGATATTAAAATCCATCCACCAATCAATTATTAATCAGTCATTCAATCAATATAGCAACTAGAATCAAACAATGGAAGTGCTAGGTGTGAGGACATGAGGGGGATCAACTGGAAGTTATCTACTCAGCCACAGTGCCCTACAGCTTACTGTGCCCTGCAGCTCACTGTCACTCTCTTTCTTGTTCTCACTTATGGAGAAAAAAAAAATGATTTCACATGTGACATTTTCAGATGTTTTGCACATGTGAAATGTTTTGGAACACTTCATGTGGATTCAAATTTTTACATGATGCCCTGCTAACAAAAAATGTGTTGTTAGGATGTCGCTAGAATTCTACAGCAGAGTCGTGTTTTAAGTGTAAAAATAATAATGACTCCATAATCCATGCTTTCTGGGAAGGCTATAAAGTCCGAAAGCAGTGTAAAAATACTTAAAAGTACGAATAGAATTTTTGGGGTCTGTACTTTACTTTACTATTTATATTTTTGACAACTTTTACTTTTACTTCACTACATTCCTAAAGAAAATAATGTACTTTTTACTCAATACATTTTCCCTGGCACCTAAAAGTACTTACATTTTGAATGCTTAGCAGCACAGGAACATTTTCAAATTCACACACTTACCTCAGGAACATCCCTGGTCATCCCTGCTGCCTCTGATCTGGTGGACTCACCAAATACAAACGCTTCATTTGTAATGATGTTGTGAGTGTTGGAGTTTGCCCCTGGCTATCTGTAAATAAAATAATAAAATGGTGCCGTGTGGTTTGCTCAATACAAGGAATTTGAAATTGTAATACTTTTACTTTTGACACTTAATTATATTTGATCAACTACATTTACTTTTGATACTTAAGTATATTTAAAACCAAATATTTTTTGACTTTTACTCAAGTAGTATTTTACTGGGTGACTTTCACTTTTACTTGAGCCATTTTCTTTTAAGGTGTTACGGTTTTCTTTGGGTGAAGTAGAGTCGGACCAAAATGCTGTGGCTATTGCGATCCATGTTTATTTAATAAGGATGAAACCAAACGGTACAAAAACAATAAACGTAATGTGAAACCCGAAACAGCCTAAACTGGTGCAAACTAACACAGACAGGAAACAGGACAATCACCCAGTGAAAACCAGGCTACCTAAATATGGTTCCCAATCAGAGACAATGACTAACACCTGCCTCTGATTGAGAACCATATCAGGCCAAACATAGAAATAGACAAACCAGACACACAACATAGAATGCCCACCCAGCTCACGTTCTGACCAACACTAAAACAAGGAAAACACACTCGAACGATGGTCAGAACGTGACATAAGGTGTCTTTACTTTTACTCAAGTATGACATTTGGGTACTTTTTCCACCACTGTTCACAAAGTTCTGTGCGGCGCTAGAAAGTCAGTAATATTACAACGTCAACATACGTTTAATCCGTCTGTCTGCATTTTTCAAGACATGACATAATGGGCTGGACGATTCCCTTCTCATCACTCATCTTGAAAAAACGTTTATATGGATTTCGTATTAAAAAAAACGAAATCAATCAATCCGCCATCATTAACACAATGGAAACAATCAAATGATTTATTATTTCAATATCGAAATAGCACGGGAGACTGAGAAAATCTAATTGGTACAATTTAAGACAAACACCAATACAGACACTAAGGACAGGGGTGTTTGTGTTTAGTCATTGTTTGTGTGCGTCTGTACTATAACTTACTGTTTGAATGTATAATACGTTTTTGTAATCTGGAGTGGAAAAAATTATTAAAGTTTTCAATTGACATATTTGACATTACCTGCTCTTTCCAAGACATAAACTGTTCAGGTGAATCCAGGTGGAAGCTATGATCCCTTTATGATGTCACCTAAATCCACATCAATCAGTGTAGATGAAGGGGAGGGAACAGGTTAAAGAATGATTTTTAAGCCTTGACACAATTGAGGCATGGATTGGGTATGTGTGCCATTCAGAGGGTGAATATTTACAAAATATTTAAGTGCCTTTGAACGGGGTATGGTAGTAGGTGCCAGGCGCACCGGCTTTGGTGTGTCAACAACTGCAGCGCTGCTGGGTTTTTCACGCTCAACAGTTTCCTGTGTGTATCAAGAATGGTCCACCACCCTAAGGACATCCAGCCAACTTGACAGAATTTTGGGAAGCATTGGGCCAGCATCCCCTTGGAACGCCTTTGACACCTTGTAGGGTCCATGCCCCGATGCATTGAGGCTGTTCTGAGGGGCAAAAGGGGTTGCAACTAAATTTTAGGAAGGTGTTCCCAATGTTTTGTACACTCGGTGTATATTGATACAGTAATTGTCCTCACCTGGGATTTGATTCATGGCATTCGAATCTTCCTGCTACGCCAACATGTCTGTGTAATTGAGTGGTTTCATGTGTATTCGCACATTTTGTACTTCAAAGTAAATCTCAGCTTTGTATAATACACTCAAGAAAAACTATTATATTTATCATAGTGATTCAGGAGTAACATTAAAACATAATAATATTCCCCATTAAGCACTAGGCGGCAGGTAGCCTAGTGGTTAGAGAGTTGGACCAGTAACCGAAAGGTTGCTGTATTGAATCCCTGAGCTGACAAACATCTGTCGTTCTGAGCAACCGTTGTTCCCCGGGCACTGAAGATGTCGATTAAGGCAGCCCCCCACACCTGTCTGATTCATGGCGTTTGGGTTAAATGCAGGAAGATACATTTCAGTTGAAGGCATTCAACTGACTAGGTATCCCTTCTTCCCAACAACATTAGACACCTATTCAGAACACCCTCAAATTGCTGGGAAAAAAAAGTCAATAGAATCAATGATGAGAGAATAGTCAGATTAACTGCTAACTAAAGCAGTGCAGAAGCACACTTTTGCTAAGTGCAGTGATGTTTTATAGGTAATGAATGTGTAGGGGACTTCTGAGCATGCTACAGACTTTACCGTGCAGCAGATAGATCAGCGTACCCCAAATCCAGAGGTTAGGAGTTCAAACCCAGGTGCGTTCATGTTGTAAAGTGATCATGTCAAATGTAATCATATTGCCATTGATTAAAGATTTTGACACTATTTTAGCTGAACAGCATGCTACTTGCTGTGAAAATCTTCAAATGTGAAAGTCTAACTCAATGTGGAATTGCCTTTTCACAGTAGTTTGTAGATTCATGGTATCACATGTCAAACTTTTGCATTTATTTAACCTAAGATCATGTTTTCAACACATTGTTTTCAAACATCTCTCTCTCTCTCTCTCTCTCTCTCTCTCTCTCTCTCTCTCTCTCTCTCTCTCTCTCTCTCCCCCTCATGGGAAACATGTTTACTCTGCCAAAGCAAGTGACATAGATAATTAACAAAAGTGAAATAAACAATCAGACAGTAAACATTACACTCACAAAAGTTTCAAAGGAGTAAAGACATTTCAGATGTCGTATTATGACTATGTACAGTGTTATAACAATGTGCAAAAAGTTACAGCACAAAAGGGAAAATATATGGGTTGTATATATGGGTATATGGGTTGTATATATGTGTAAATATGGGTTGTATTTACAATGGTGTTTGTTCTTCACTGGATGCCCTTTTCTTGTGGCAGGTCACAAATATTGCTGCTGTGATGGCACACGGTGGGTGGCATTTCACCCAGTTGATATGGGTTTGGTTTTTGAATTACTTGTGGTTCTATGTAATCTGAGGGAAATATGTTTCTCTAATATGGTCATGCATTTGGCAGGAGGTTAGGCAGTGCAGCTCAGTTTCCACCTCATTTTGTAGGCAGTGTGCACATAGCCTGTCTTCTCTTGAGAGCCATGTCTGCCTACGGCGGCCTCTCTCAATAGCAAGGCTATGCTCACTGAGTCTGTACATAGTCAAAGCTTTCCTTAGGTTTGTATCAGTCACAGTGGTCAGGAATTCTGCCACTGTGTTCTCTCTGTTTACGGCCAAATAGCATTCCAGTTTGCTCAGCTTGTGTGTTAATTCTTTCCAATGCGTCAATGTTTCTCTTTTCTGGATTTTGATAATTAGTGGGTCTCTTCCTAAATCTGCTCTGTATGCATTATTTGTTGTTTTATGTTGTACAAGGAGGATGTTTTTGCAGAATTCTGCATGCATAGTCTCAATTTGGTGTTTGTCCCATTTTGTGAATACCTGGTTGGTGAGCGGAACCCAGACCTCACAACCATAAAGGTTCATTAACTGATTAAAGTATTTTTAGCCAGATCCTAATTGGGAGGTTGAATTTGATGTACTTTTGATGGCGTAGAAGGCCCTTCTTGCCTTGTCTCTCAGATCGGTCACAACTTTGTAGAAGTTACATGTGGTGCTGATGTTGAGGCCCGATTTGTATTTGTGGTCCTGTCAACTGGACCTTTTTTGGAGTACCATTATTTTTGTCTTACTGAGATTTAATGTCAAGGCCCCGGTCTGACAGAATCTGTGCAGAAGATCTACAGTCGTTCCGTCTTTAAAGTTGCGTCATACTGAGGCACACTCAGCATTCTGTGGCACGTCATTTAATTCTCAGCCATTTTTTCTGCTACTGCAGGTTATTGCTAGTTTGACCACCAGAGGGCATCTTTGAGAAGCATTTGATTGTCTTCCATATTGCATATTTGCTCAATTAATTTGATTAATATTATGGTGTTTCTATTCCATGAAAAACACAAAACCCTCTGGGTAAATTCAGACCGTTTCGATCTCGGAGCGCACACTGGACGTTCGGGCCGAGCCAGTCAAGCACCCAAGCTAACGTTGGCTAGCTTGCTAGCTTCTTCCAGACACAAATGAGACCACTCTGACCATTTTACTTGCCCTGGCAGTGCTGGTTAGGCAGTTTTTGAGGGCCCAGGTCTGGCAGAATCTATGCAGGAGATATATGGGCTGTTGTAGGCCCTCTTTGGTTGGGGAATGAAGCACCAGATCATCAGCAAACAGTAAAGATTTGACTTCAGATTCTCTCTCTCTCTCTCTCTCTCTCTCTCTCTCTCTCTCTCTCTCCCTCTGCTTCTCTCCCTCCCACTCTCTCTTTCCTCCTCCCCTTTCTCTTTGATTTACTGGATTACTGTCCATAAATCTGTCCATAACAGAACGATATCATGAAGCCACAAAACAATATGCTGCATGTTTTGACTAAAAGCCTGTGGGAGAAATAAAGTTGTGTGTGGCAGGGGAGAATGGAAGATGTGGAAGAAGAGCGGGCGGCCAATATTCATTTCTCTCAGTTTGTCTTGGAGAAGTGGGAATGCTGACTTTTCTGTGTGAGCTCTCTGGAGAGATGGAGTTGAGAGATGGAGAGATGGAAAGAGAGGGAGTGAGGGAGAAAGAAAGAGGGGTTAGATAGAGAGGGGGGAGGGGTAATTACATTGATGTGGGAGGAGAAGGTGAAAATCTTCTAGGAGAGACAGATTTAAAGAGACCGGATGTTGACGGTCAGACAATATACCGACTAGAGGCATTGGTTGTAGGTAGGCATGCACACACACACAGTACCCATTTCTCCATCTCCCCCTCGCACTCATTCACATGCTTTTGAATATGATACTCATTCCGTACTTGTACCACCCATACAAAATTAAATCCATCTCTTTTTTGGACCTCTTCACTCTCTCCTTCACTGAAAATCTCTAATCACTCTAGAGTATGACCTCTCAGAGATATTGATAACAAGTGGTCCTTTCAGAGGTTTTTATCGTTGCCATTCCACATCACTCTTAGCAGAACCTTTGAAGTGTGCTGCCAGAGCATCTGACTGTCACCACAGTGTGACCTTCAAATAGAACACAGGATGAAAGAACTGACTGCTCTGAATGCCTGCTCTTCTCCGGGACTCTGTCTGTGGCTTTTGATTTAGTACAGTCACCTTGTTCTATCCAAAAAGCCGTTTTTTTAGTTGTATTTGACAGATGTTTTATGTCTAACCCAGCCACGGCAGTGCTAGATGTCTTCTTGAAGCATGTTAGACATAGAGAGACTCAACGATGAATCAATCCTGGCAATACCAATGTGAAAAACTCACTCTAACTTCCTATTCCAAAACTGATATTGACTTTGCGGACTTTGTCATCTAGCACTCACAGAGACAGGGTGGAATCAGAACACCCATTTGCTCATTAATCATGGGATGTGACTTCTACTACCCATAATGCCTGGGCTGTAGCCTTGGGGGTCGGTGCAGAGGGGTCGATCCCCTGTTTAAACGTTTTCATTTGCTTTGTTTGTTTCCTTGGATTGATAGGGATTATTCCCTCTTGCATCTGAGATATATCTTTTTTTAAATCTCTTACTCTCTCTCTTGCTTACATTCGCTCATACAATAGGAAGTGGTACTTTGAAGTATATGAGGAAGTAAATTGTTACACGCATGAAACTACGTGCAGAAAGAAAACAGTTTGACTGTGGAACAGCCTCCAATAATCAATCCATTTCCCTTGTGTTTTAGCCGTACTTTAAACATGTTGGAATAAATCTTTCCCAAACCGTCTTTCACACCAAGCAATGAACCATATAGAATATCTACGCTCAACAGTTTCACGTCCCAAAATAACACCTGTATCTCTCTGACTATGGAATAAATGGGCCATTGTTTTATGGAAGGATCTTCTGAACATATCCAATGAACCCTGTGAACAAGAAGTCACTTCAGACTTCAGAGTTAACCTCCTTGAAGTTTCATAATTAACAAGACCAACATATGACCTTGCAGATTAAAATAACTGCTAATCTGGGAACGACAGAAAAACAGGACAGTAGAAGAAGAGAAAGAGGAAGAGAAAAAGGAAGTTGATTGGCAGTATCGATGTCGGCCTCAATGCCGAGGATCAACAGGGACTTTTTTATGGACTTAGAGGTGATTAAACGTAGTGATTTGGAATAAATACCAATTTAATGTGATTATTATTCAAAGTGCTGGGCTGCTGAGGATAGAGATTGGCACAGAGCATTCATTGCCATAGGGGAACGGCTAGGTATTAGCACAAGATGAATGTGCTTTAATGACAAATGTTGCAGAAAAGACGGCGAGGCAGGCTGTCAAAAAGATACGGGAACTTCTTTGATGTTTTTCTGTGTGTGTGTGTGTGTGTGTGTGTGTGTGTGTGTGTGTGTGTGTGTGTGTGTGTGTGTGTGTGTGTGTGTGTGTGTGTGCGTATGTGCATGCATGTGAACTCACATACGCCTAATGTGTGTGAACTTGTGTGCATGTGAGTGTGTGTATCCACAGCTTATTTGTATTTTCCTGTGTGCGTACACACTATCCCAGCGTAAAAACATAATTTATATCTGAGACTAATGACTAGTCATGACACCTGTGGAGAAAACTGCTGCCTTTAAATCCGTAAACCCCCGTAACAGCGGGCTTAGCACCGCCGTTCCTCTTAAAGGGTTATTTTACACGGCTAATGCTTTATTAACTCTGCATCACATGGCTGAACACGGTAGAAATGTGTCTGCTGGGCCGCATCTCAAATGGCACCCTATTCCCGCAGGGAAATATATAATGTAATCTATAGGGAGTAGGGTGCCATTTGAGACACACCCCTACCCTTGATACTTCCAGCACTTGTACGTCATCTTAATGGCTTTCTGCGGTAATGAACTAAAGCATTGTGAAAACACATGAATGGGACAGAGATGCAGGGGAGGAATGTCAATGGCTTGCATATTTGTTTTTCATACATTTCTAATTCTTCCAGCCGCACTCATCATGCATATTTTGTGATTCAAATGAAGCAATAGTGATTTTTGCATTTTAATGATTGCTTCTCCATCTGTGATGGTTGGTTTGTCAGGTATGTGTGCCTGGCATCCTACACAGTGAGAGTGAAAGCATGGTGGTGGTGGTGGTGGTGTGTGTGTGTGTCTCCCTGTTAGCCGTAGCTTAGCATTAGCTTGGCTAATACCTGGACATGGGTTTAGAGAAGCGCTGAAGCCATTAAAGCAGAATATTCAGCATTGTTACAGCTAGTCAGGTGTGCAACACACCCACAAAAGTGTCACCTCAGACAGCGTGTACAGGCAGAAAGCTAAATGTGAACATAGAGACGCACAGCATTCAAGCAAGGACGCTAGGCTAATTGCCATTCCCATTCAGTTTTTTTTGCAGTTGGCTGGCCAACAGGATGTGTAGCCTCGCCAATGTGCCCAAAATAGTAGGCATCTGATTGAAAAGGTTAATGTCCTTTTAAGTTACTTTGTGAATGAAGTGTGTCGGTAATAAGATTTTAGTCATTTAGCAGACGCCCTTATCCAGAGGGACTTACAGGGACAATTAGGGTTAAGTGCCTTGCTCAAAGTTACTTCACTTCCAAACTGGACCTGCTTTCTCGTCCTAGTGTATTAGCAGTTACTAAGTTGCTATGGAAATGGCACTACAGCAGTGGCAAATGACATTTTAACAGGATTCCAAACGTTCTACTTGTAACATGATTTCTGTCTATATATCTGTCGCCTTGTCAAATATGGGATTTGTGTTTTCGTGAACCCAAAATGGAGTACATATTATCTCCCACATCACCAACAGCCGTCTCGCGGGTTCATGGTCCTGTCTTCACTTGCTGTTCTCTTCATGGTTAGTTGTCTCTTTTCTCCAGTTTTGGGCCCGGAGGCAAGGAAAATGTAAACAGTTTTGACAAGGTTATCTCGCGTCTCCCATGACAGTCGTCCCTCCATTCTGCACAACGTTTATGCAAACTTTTCCTCTCCCGCCGACGTGTCCCTGGCTTTTTAAAACCATCCAAGCAGGAGAGCGGAATATCAATTTCCGTCTCACGCTGGGCCAGGCCATTGTAATGCGAGGCGACATCTTGCGCCATCATTCAGATGCGTGCAAATCATTAGAAAGGATTGGTGGACAGAAGAGTCTTGGCAGATGAACAGATGGATCTCATTCAGGATGTATGACTTGATTCATGTTGCGCCTGAAACAACCCTGGGTAGGAAGCGCAGGGAACTGATGGTGGAAGAAGATGTGAAAGGATCATTTACGAAAAACTATATCCACCAATTTTTCACATTACAGTTTTTTCATCAGAAATGATTGCTTATGGGTACCTTCATGTGCGTGCAAAATATTGCTGTCCTCAGATTGTTTATTTACAGATTTGAAATGTTTTTTTGTTTTTTTTAAACACTATGAACATTCTGTTCCATTCCAGATATATTATATCCAGGAATATGAGACCTGTACGTAAAACATTTGCATCTTGCATTTGAGTCATTTAGCAGATGGTCTTATCCAGAGTGACTTAAAGTAAGCACATTCATGTTAAGATAGTTAGGTGAGACAACCATATGTCACAGTCAAATACACACGATGTGAACATTCCCTGTACAGGTCTTTGAGTTATGTTACATTTGACTGTGAAAAACCTAGCAGTAGTACTTGTTTCTCTGAGAATGAGGCAGGTACAGTGCCTTGCGAAAGTATTCGGCCCCCTTGAACTTTGCAACCTTTTGCCACATTTCAGGCTTCAAACATAAAGATATAAAACTGTATTTTTTTGTGAAGAATCAACAACAAGTGGGACACAATCATGAAGTGGAACGACATTTATTGGATATTTCAAACTTTTTTAACAATTCAAAAACTGAAAAATTGGGCGTGCAAAAGTATTCAGCCCCCTTAAGTTAATACTTTGTAGCGCCACCTTTTGCTGCGATTACAGCTGTAAGTCGCTTGGGGTATGTCTATCAGTTTTGCACATCGAGAAACTGACATTTTTTCCCATTCCTCCTTGCAAAACAGCTCGAGCTCAGTGAGGTTGGATGGAGAGCATTTGTGAACAGCAGTTTTCAGTTCTTTCCACAGATTCTCGATTGGATTCAGGTCTGGACTTTGACTTGGCCATTCTAACACCTGGATATGTTTATTTTTGAACCATTCCATTGTAGATTTTGCTTTATGTTTTGGATCATTGTCTTGTTGGAAGACAAATCTCCGTCCCAGTCTCAGGTCTTTTGCAGACCAGAGCACCTTCTTCCACATGTTTGGTGTGTCTCCCAGGTGGCTTGTGGCAAACTTTAAACAACACTTTTTATGGATATCTTTAAGAAATGGCTTTCTTCTTGCCACTTCCATAAAGGCCAGATTCGTGCAATATACGACTGATTGTTGTCCTATGGACAGAGTCTCCCACCTCAGCTGTAGATCTCTGCAGTTCATCCAGAGTGATCATGGGCCTCTTGGCTGCATCTCTGATCAGTCTTCTCCTTGTATGAGCTGAAAGTTTAGAGGGACGGCCAGGTCTTGGTAGATTTGCAGTGGTCTGATACTCCTTCCATTTCAATATTATCGCTTGCACAGTGCTCCTTGGGATGTTTAAAGCTTGGGAAATCTTTTTGTATCCAAATCCGGCTTTAAACTTCTTCACAACAGTATCTCGGACCTGCCTGGTGTGTTCCTTGTTCTTCATGATGCTCCCTGCGCTTTTAACGGACCTCTGAGACTATCACAGTGCAGGTGCATTTATACGGAGACTTGATTACACACAGGTGGATTGTATTTATCATCATTAGTCATTTAGGTCAACATTGGATCATTCAGAGATCCTCACTGAACTTCTGGAGAGAGTTGGCTGCACTGAAAGTAAAGGGGCTGAATAATTTTGCACGCCCAATTTTTCAGTTTTTGATTTGTTAAAAAAGTTTGAAATATCCAATAAATGTTGTTCCACTTCATGATTGTGTCCCACTTGTTGTTGATTCTTCACAAAAAAATACAGTTTTATATCTTTATGTTTGAAGCCTGAAATGTGGCAAAAGGTCGCAAAGTTCAAGGGGGCCGAATACTTTCGCAAGGCACTGTATATAGCATTTTGAAAAAAATGCATGATCATTTGTCTCTCTGAAATGAAACCATCAAGTGATAGATTTTAAACAGATACAGGTCTGTCATCGAACAACCCCATGCCATGATTAGATAGTTTAAAAAAACACACCCCTCTTTCATCATTTCTTAAAACAATAAAAGCTAATTTACCAGCATTGCTGAAAATGGGGATTTGGAATCCAACTCTTCATATAGACAGAAAGAAAACAGGGCTTTCCAACTACAGTCCTTCATGGTCGTTAGGATGCTGATTCTCCTCTCCCAATGCCCTATAATGACTTCATAAATTAGTTTCAGTGTGACATATTTTAGTTTTATTAGTTTTTTTGTTTGTTTATAGTATGACCGATCAAGTAATAGTTAATCATAGACCAATTACGTCCAATGACCTGTTTTCTCCTGGTCTAAAACAGGCCCTGGCTAACCAATGATGGTTACGGTGAAGGTAGCTTTTTCCCACCTATGTTTTGTAGGTAGTTGTTTTCTGTTTAGTGTTTTCTCCACCTGACAGGACTGTTTCGGTTCTCACGTTGTTATTTTTTGTTCTAGTGTTCAGTTGTTCTAGTGTTCAAATAAATATCATGAACACTTACCACGCTGCGCTTTGGTCCGATTCTTCATCAGACGACGACCATTACATTCATCTTATCAAGAATGATTAAAAAGGTGTCTGTCTCCCTCGCTCCATAGCCCCCCTCTGTCTCTCCTGGCAGTGGGTGGGTGAGTACACTGTGTCTTCTGGCCCTGTTGGAGGAACGTGGCGGTTCAGTAATGTTGCGTGTGAACGGCACCCCAGCGCTCCCCTGAGGCAAACAGAAAACCGAGAGAGCAGGGTGCCAATCAGCTACACACACACACACACACACACACACACACACGCCCTGTTGGAGGAACGTGGCGGTTCAGTAATGTCGCATGTGAACTGCACCCTAGCGCTCCCCTGAGGCAAACAGAAAACTGAGAGAGCAGGGTGCCAATCAGCTACACACACACACACACACACACACACACACACACACACACGCTGTTACATAGTATACACACACAGTTACATACACAAGGTCAGACACACACACACACACACACACACACTCTCTCTCTCTGAGATGTCCAAACACTCATAAGCTCATCACACTAGCAGTAGAAGATCAAGTTTGAAACAATTCATTTTCAAAGTAATGAATACAGAGAATAACAGACAAGTCATTGCATCATATACACTACATGCTTGTCGATCTCATTCCAAAATTCCAATAGTGAGGTCGGGCACTGATGTTGGATGATTAGGTCTGGCTCTCATTTGGCGTTCCAATTCATCCCAAAGGTGTTCGATGGGTTTGAGGTCAGGGCTCTGTGCAGGCCAGTCAAGTTCTTCCACACCAATCTCGACAAACCATTTCTGTATGCTGTGCATGGGGCCATTGTCATGCTGAAACAGGAAAAGGCCTTCCCCAAACTGTTACCACAAAGATGGAAGCACAGAATTGTCTGGAATGTAATTGTATGCTGTAGCGTTAAGATTTAACTTCATTGGAACCAAGGGGCCTAGCCCGAACCATGAAAAACAGCCCCAGAACATTATTCCTCCTACACCAAACTTAACAGTTGGCACTATGCATTCGGGCAGGTAGCGTTTCCCTGTCATCTGCAAAACCCATATTCATCCTACAGACTGCCCGACGGTGAAGAGTGATTCATCACTCCAGGGAACGCGTTTCCACAGCTCCAGAGTCCAATGGCGGTGAGCTTTACATCACTCCAGCCGACGCTTGGCACTGTGCATGGTGATCTTAGGCTTGTGTCCGGCTGCTCGGACATGGAAACCCATTTCATGAAGCTGCCGACGAACAGTTCTTGTGCTGACGTTGATTCCAGAGGCAGTTTGGAACTTGTTAGAGAGTGTTGCAACGCGCCACGCGCTCCAGCACTCGACAGTCCCATTCTTTGAGCTTGTGTGGCCTGTCACTTTGTGGCTAGACGTTTCCACTTCTACAATAACAGCACCTACAGTTGACCAGGGTATCTCTAGCGGGGCAGAAATTTGATGAACTGACTTGTTGTAAAGGTGTCATCCTATGATGGTGCCACAATAAAAGTCACTGAGTTCTTCAGTCAGGCCATTCTACTGCCAATGTTTGTCTATGGAGATTGCATGGCTTGTGTGCTCGATTTTATATACCTGTCAGCAACGGGTGTGGCCGAAATAGCCCGAATTAACTAATTTGAAGGGGTGTCCACATACTTTTGTATATATAGTGTACAACTGATGTCTCTAAACAGACTTTATTTTTGAATGAGGGTTTGTTTTTCAGCTCATTTAACCAGGGTGAGTTTCTGACAGTAAATGCGACATGGGATGTCGGTGAACTGCTGCCAGCTCACAAATTAAATTACTCCACAAACATTTCCACACTTCAAACATGGGCTGTTTTGGTGCAATTATCCCCCATCATTCATTTAGCTGGAGCCCATTTCTACTCAGTACAGTAACTCTCAATATTCCCACTTCTGAGACATACATTTGCATAACATGACGAGAAAAATAAGGAAAGTGTTAGTCAAACAAAAGATTACCTTGTGCCCAGGACCAGCTCGCAAGACAGAGTGATACGTTTTCTTTATTCACTGTTGATTCGTTCATTTTTTTTCCTGTTCAACTCATACCATTTTCCCTTCCTCAGAAGCTCTCCCATGAATACCAAACAACGTTATGAAAGCATCTAAAAGTCAGCGCCCATCTTTTTTCGTAGTTTCTCTTATTGGGTTCAATGATAAAGAACTATTTTTATTCCGGGCAGCAGTGGGAGCAGGAGGAGAAAACAAAAGACTCCCACAGCTGCCATTCCCTTCCTCTTTTTAACCAAATGATGTTGTACGTTTCTATGTTATTGCACATTATGTTCAAGGTTGGACAGAAATTACATTCCGGTGCTGAGTGAACATTTCAACACGAAAGGTTTTCTTGTGCATCATTTAATTGATCAAATATATATCGACGGACATTCTCATAATTCAAAGTAGGAATGCTATTTTCGCTTTTCCCCCGGAACCCAGGCAAGCAGAACTGCCTAAGAGGTGTCAGTGGTCTAATACATTGTCTTCCTCTCCTTTCCTTAATGAAAAAAATATTTTCTGTTCTATTCTGGTAGAGACTGGTCTTAGAGAATACAGCTCTGCTTCTGTCCTGCTGAGTCCTGGCTCCTGTTTCTGGCCCCCGGCCCAGCACCCCGCTGGTCCATGTTACACCTGTCCACCCCAGAGGTAGTCCCACCTTCCCCTTCACACCGTAGGGCGTTCCCCGCCATGGAGGCAGTGTATGAGGGAACTCATTAGCCTATCTCGGGCCATGAGCTTTTAATTCAACACAGCCCACCACCACACACCACGCTATCCACCCTGCCAATGAACAACAGAGTGGATTACGCAGTACAAACCAAAACACACTCATATACACCATGCACACCATGCATACACCCATGCACACGTGCACGCACACATCCACAACAACAGCAATCCTCTTCACAGAACTGTTTTTCAGGCTGCTCGGGGAAAGTGTGAGTGAAAACAGTGGTGATTCATAGTTCACACCAGTAGCGGAGGAGACGTCACCCTTGACTGTTTCATTAACTTCTTGCGTTGCCCCTGCAGTCTAGTGCAGTGCAGGCACTTTCACACTCACCCTGTTCAATAAAGGGGTGGTTATAACCTCTGACAAGTACTCACTCCCTCCCTCTCTCCTGTGTGTTGGCGCTTACTGTATGCAGTCAGTGCCAGCAGCGCTGCTGAAATACCACTCCCATAGCGAACTGTCTGCCCGACAGGCACATCTGACCTCTGTCAGGAAGAGGAATCATGAATCAGAATTAAAACAAGTGCTGCATAAGCATCTCCCAGTGTGCTTTACTGCTCAGTGCCCCACGCATAATAATGAAGAGGGGATAGATATACAGGTAATTGCCAAAATAAAGGAAACACCAACTTAAAGTGTCTGAATAGGGCGTTGAGCCACCACAAGCCAGAACAGCTTCAATGCACCTTGGCATAGATCCTACACGTTTCTGGAAGTCTATTGGAGGGATGTGAAATCATTCTTCCACAAGATATTCCATAATTTGGTGTTTTGTTGATGGTGGTGGACTCTCCCAAAAGTGTCCAATTGGGTTGAGATCTGGTGACTGAGACGGCCGTGGCATATGGTTTACATTGTTTTCATGCTCATCAAACCATTCAGTGACCACTCGTGCCCTGTGGATGGGGGCATTGTCCTCCTATGGGGGCATAACCACGGTAGCCAAAATAATGGCCTGCCCAGCATTTTTATACATGACCCTAAGCATGATGGAATGTTAACTGCTTAATTAACTCAGGAACCACACCTGTGTGGAAATACCTGCTTTTAATATAACTTATATTCCTCATTTACTCAAGCGTTTCCATTATTTTGGCAGTTACCTGTACGGTTATATTTAATTAAAGCATCAGCCCTGCGGCGCAGCAAAATCACAGCATCTATTAAGGCTGGATGTGCACAAGTCAATATGCTCAATCTCTGTTTCTCCCGCTGCTCAAGGTTCGTGCTGTGTGCATCTCACCAACTTTGATCACTCATCTATCTGTCCACGACACCTATTAGCCTGACATTGGGGAGATGTTGAATGTGGTTTCATTAGAATATTGTCAGAATGGGATCGTGTCTCATTGCTCCACGTGAGTGATTCAGCTGGGTAAACAAACACATAAAGACGTTTTCCCACATTTAACCCTTTCAACTTTCTCATCTCCTTCCTTCTGTCCAACTTTGTCTCCCTCCCTCTATCCCTCGCTCTATCCTTCGCTCTATCCCTCGCTCTATCCGTCGCTCTATCCTTCGCTCTATCCTTCGCTCTATCCCTCGCTCTATCCGTCGCTATATCCTTCGCTCTATCCCTCGCTCTATCCCTCGCTCTATCCCTCGCTCTATCCGTCGCTCTGTCCGTCGCTCTATCCTTCGCTCTATCCCTCGCTCTATCCGTCGCTCTGTCCGTCGATCTATCCTTCGCTCTATCCCTCGCTCTATCCGTCGCTCTATCCTTCGCTCTATCCCTCCCTCTATCCCTCGCTCTATCCTTCGCTCTATCCCTCGCTCTATCCGTCGCTCTATCCCTCCCTCTATCCCTCGCTCTATCCTTCGCTTTATCCCTCGCTCTATCCGTCGCTCTATCCTTCGCTCTATCCCTCGCTCTATCCGTCGCTCTATCCTTCGCTCTATCCCTCGCTCTATCCGTCGCTCTATCCGTCGCTCTATCCTTCGCTCTATCCCTCGCTCTATCCGTCGCTCTATCCCTCGCTCTATCCTTCGCTCTATCCCTCGCTCTATCCTTCGCTCTATCCCACCTGCTATTCCCTCTATCCTGTGTGTCTTAAGGCAATCCTTGGAGGAATTAAAAGTTCCCTTTAAAAAAAGTTGTTTTTTGTTGTGTTTCAACTTCCCCTGAACCTTTCAAAACTTGCACTGGAAGGATGGGACACAGCAGGGCATACATAGCAGAATAGAATTAGGGAGGGATTGAGCAAACATGTGGAAGTTTGAATAGGGTGAGAGAGGACCAGAAACAAAGGTGGATAGAGGGAGAGAAAGTTGTGCAGAAGGAAGGAGATGAGAAAGAGGGAAAGGGAGTGAGAGACAGAGGGGATATACAGTGCCTTGCGAAAGTATTCGGCCCCCTTGAACTTTGCGACCTTTTGCCACATTTCAGGCTTCCAACATAAAGATATAAAACTGTATTTTTTGGTGAAGAATCAACAACAAGTGGGACACAATCATGAAGTGGAACGACATTTATTGGATATTTCAAACTTTTTTAACAAATCAAAAACTGAAAAATTGGGCGTGCTAAATTATTCAGCCCCCTTAAGTTAATACTTTGTAGCGCCACCTTTTGCTGCGATTACAGCTGTAAGTCGCTTGGGGTATGTCTCTATCAGTTTTGCACATCGAGAGACTGAATTTTTTTCCCATTCCTCCTTGCAAAACAGCTTGAGCTCAGTGAGGTTGGATGGAGAGCATTTGTGAACAGCAGTTTTCAGTTCTTTCCACAGATTCTCGATTGGATTCAGGTCTGGACTTTGACTTGGCCATTCTAACACCTGGATATGTTTATTTTTGAACCATTCCATTGTAGATTTTGCTTTATGTTTTGGATCATTGTCTTGTTGGAAGACAAATCTCCGTCCCAGTCTCAGGTCTTTTGCAGACTCCATCAGGTTTTCTTCCAGAATGGTCCTGTATTTGGCTCCATCCATCTTCCCATCAATTTTAACCATCTTCCCTGTCCCTGCTGAAGAAAAGCAGGCCCAAACCATGATGCTGCCACCACCATGTTTGACAGTGGGGATGGTGTGTTCAGGGTGATGAGCTGTGTTGCTTTTACGCCAAACATAACGTTTTGCATTGTTGCCAAAAAGTTCAATTTTGGTTTCATCTGACCAGAGCACCTTCTTCCACATGTTTGGTGTGTCTCCCAGGTGGCTTGTGGCAAACTTTAAATTACACTTTTTATGGATATCTTTAAGAAATAGCTTTCTTCTTGCCACTCTTCCATAAAGGCCAGATTTGTGCAATATACGACTGATTGTTGTCCTATGGACAGAGTCTCCCACCTCAGCTGTAGATCTCTGCAGTTCATCCATAGTGATCATGGGCCTCTTGGCTGCATCTCTGATCAGTCTTCTCCTTGTATGAGCTGAAAGTTCAGAGGGACGGCCAGGTCTTGGTAGATTTGCAGTGGTCTGATACTCCTTCCATTTCAATATTATCGCTTGCACAGTGCTCCTTGGGATGTTTAAAGCTTGGGAAATCTTTTTGTATCCAAATCCAGCTTTAAACTTCTTCACAACAGTATCTCGGACCTGCCTGGTGTGTTCCGTGTTCTTCATGATGCTCTCTGCGCTTTTAACGGACCTCTGAGACTATCACAGTGCAGGTGCATTTATACGGAGACTTGATTACACACAGGTGGATTGTATTTATCATCATTAGTCATTTAGGGCAACATTGGATCATTCAGAGATCCTCACTGAACTTCTGGAGAGAGTTTGCTGCACTGAAAGTAAAGGGGCTGAATAATTTTGCACGCCCAATTTTTCAGTTTTTGATTTGTTAAAAAAGTTTTAAATATCCAATAAATGTCGTTCCACTTCATGATTGTGTCCCACTTGTTGTTGATTCTTCACAAAAAAATACAGTTTTATATCTTTATGTTTGAAGCCTGAAAGGTGGCAAAAGGTCGCAAAGTTCAAGGGGGCCGAATACTTTCGCAAGGCACTGTAAGGACAGAGACAGAAAGGGAACCACCCTGGCAGCGCGTGGGTGAGGAGGAATCCAGTGTGGGTGATGCGAATCCACTAGAGCAGCTGTTCCACAGAGACCTGGTCAGAGACAGATAGAGTGTCCTACTGTAGGTCTGTCCTTGGCCTGGGCTTACCTGACTCGCCATTCCCCCTCTCTCCTCCCAGCCGCCCGGTTCCCCAGGCAAGCTCTAGCCAGAGAAGAGAATTCTCCCTATTTTGAAGGTAGCCTCCGTGCTTGGGGAAAAAGGACCTCTCCTCGTCGTTAAAATGTCATCCTCTTTCCTTTTCAAAGGGGAAAATAGGACATCAATTGCCTTTCATATCATTTTAGAGAGGGAGGGGGAGAGGGAGAGAGGGATTTAAAAAAGTGCCTATCAAAGTAGAGGTATTTGTGATGGACAAAACACCCTGTCTCTCCAATAGACACAGGAAATAAACGTGTGTTTAAGGTTAATAATCGCCTCAAAGGTTTGTGTGAGCCAGTTGAATGGAGGAGATTATGGTCATTAGCAGTGATTAGGAGATGACTTGGGTTAGAGCCAGGCTGCTATTACCTCTCCTTGTTCTCTGATAAGCCGACAAGCCTAACTCAAACATTCCCTTTGTGGTGGAAATCACAGTTGCCTCTCGAGTCCCAAACTTTTCCTTTGTTCATGATCTACACCTACAGTACTGGATATTTCAAGTTTCTCCTCTCTTTTTAGTGAAACAGCTGTAAGACATTAGCAATACAATGTTGTCTTTTTGCACGTGTTTTTGTGTGCATGTCGGACAGCCGTTACATACACTTAGCCAGAATGGAGGAACCTGAAAGACAGTCGGACAAATCAACCTGGCAACGAGTGTAGTTAGAAAGACAGGAGTGAAGAGAGAGAGAGAGAGAGAGAGAGAGAGAGAGAGAGAGAGAGAGAGAGAACACAATCAGGGCAACGGTAGTGTAATCTGAAGAAGCCTGGGACAGAGGGAGAGAGGCTTGTTTTGGTGTGCAGGCAGCTCAACCCCTCATGTCAAGTCATTGCAGAATCCTCAAAAATAACTACAGCACACACACACACACACACACACACACAGATTCACAAACACACTCACACACAGATCAAGGGAGTATTATTACTTTCAGATTACTCTGAAACCCCTGGAGGTGAACAGGGAGACTGTGTAGACTTTCCCTCCAGTGTAGCTGAAGGGTATTGGATAAGAATCCACAGATATGCATAGTACTGTTTGCAAGATAATATGGTCAACATGAGCCCTCCCAGTGTGCCAGTCTTCAGCAGCAGCCTGCAGTGTCTTAGTAGGGACGACCTGAGAACTCTCACGTATGGAATTCCACTAGGCCAACTCCACGGTATAAAAAGACGTGCGTCTCCGTGTCTGTTTATTATTGTGCCATCATATTGGTGGAGGAGCAATTGAGACTCATTTGTGAATATCTCCGGAATAAAAGAGAGGCAGCAATGTAACCCCCACTCCACCCCGGGCGATCTGCGCGCTGGCTCATTACGTGATTAGAATACAGGTTGCCGTGCCGACGGGGCGGGCGGCGCTCCCTACACACTGGTGTTCTGTTTAATTGGATTAACTTAGAAGGAATTAAGCTGGTACTCAGAGGGGGTCTCGCACGCATACGTGTAAGCACAAACACACGCACATACACTGAGTATACCAAACATTAGGGACACCTTCCTGATTTTGAGTTGCACCTCCTTTCGCCCTCAGAACAGCCTCAATTCGTTGGGGTATGGATTCTACAAGGTGTCGAAAGCGTTCCACAGGGATGCTGGTCCATGTTCACTCCAATGCTTCCCACAGTTGTGTCAAGATGGCTGGATGTCCTTTGGGTGGTGGAACATTCTTCTTTAACCTTCTCCTCCTGTTCATCTACACTGATTTGAAGTGACTTTGAAAGGTGACATCAATAAGAGATCATAGCTTTCACCTGGATTCACCTGGTCAGTCAGTCTATGTCATGGAAAGAGCAGGTGTTGTATTATACAGTATAGTCACACAAAAACACATACAATCAGACACACACACTAATATTGTGCTAAAGACTGCACACGATACACACACACACACACACACACAAACACACACACCTACTACACACACTGCAGGTAGAAACACACAGCGAGTTAATTTGGTCCACCCACTGTTGAGCCCTGCTGCTGTTCTTATCGTGGCCTTGAAACACATTAATTTCTGGACAAACTGTTCATTATAAGAGAGAGAGAGAGAGAGAGAGATCTGAGAGTATTGCGCCGTTGGTGCCTCTCTCTCTCTCATTCTCTCTTTTTCTCTCTCTCACAGCCTCTGTATCTCGCTCCGTGTCTATTTCTCTCTTACTATCTGCCCCTCTTTCTCCATCTTCCCCACTCTCTGTTCCTCACTTCTATCTCTCGCTATCTCTCTGTCTCTCTTTCCTTCTTTCTTTCTTTCTTTCTTTCTTTCTTTCTCAACTTAATACTTTTATTCTACAGAGAGAGATTGCTGATTTTAAAACAGAGAGACAGAGATGTACAAAATGTGGCTCTGAACACTTGATGTGGCTCATTAGATGTATAACCAATGGATACGACATTGTTCTCTTTGAATAAGCAGAAAAATATACTGAACCAGTTTGATAAAGCTTGATTGACGTAATTCTAAACGAACATAGTACAGTATTGATGACCTTTATTGATTTCCTTTAAACGCCTTTTCTCATGGGGTCTTATCTCAATGACACACGATAACAAACAGTATCAGCCCCCCCTACCCGGGCGAGACGGAGCACATTTATAGGCCTTTGTGTGTGTGTGTGTGTGTGTGTGTGTGTGTGTGCGTGCATGCGTGCTTGCGCTTGGTTTTGTTTGCACCCCATCTCCTCACCAACAGTACTCAATAGCCATCTCGGCTTATTGAGTACTGTATCTTTAAGGGTTCGTACACCCAAGTATGATGTCATTGGTAGTCCTTAATGATCCATTTACAATAACTGTCTAGTATTATTTATTTTTTAACGTTGTAGATTTATCCATGTCCAGCTTGCATTCTGCTTCACAGCATAGGCGGCAGGTAGCCTAGCGATCAGAGTAATGGGCCAGTAACTTAAATGTCGCAAGTTCGAATCCCCGAGGCCAACAATGTGAAAAATCTGCCGATGTACCTTTGAGGAAGGTGCTTAACCCTAATTGATCCAGGGCTTCTGTTGACTTGCCTCGTCAAATAAAAGGTCACATTTAAAAAATATATATATTTATATAATAATAGTAATAATGATAATAATATTGGTTGACGCTGGCCGTGAACCCTCTCTCAGAGTGTGTCGGGATTAGTTGGGATTTGGGATTTGTGGAAAAACAAATTTCAATTTCACACGTGTATAACACACACTCTAGCAGGACAAATATAAGCACCACCAAATAAGGATTTATTATTATCATAACAGCATGGAGTCATCTAATGTGAGTTGTTTTTGCAGCTGTTTGCATGACACGTGTCCTTCGTTTCACTGCAAACATAACAGCAAGAGGAAATCTATGGAATGCGCGTGTGTCTGTCTGTCTGTGTGTGTGTGTGTGTCTGTCTGTGTGTGTGTCTGTCTGTGTGTCTGTCTGTGTGTGTGTGTGTGTCTGTCTGTCTGTGTGTGTGTCTGTCTGTGTGTGTGTGTGTCTGTCTGTGTGTGTGTCTGTCTGTGTGTGTGTCTGTCTGTGTGTGTGTGTCTGTCTGTGTGTGTGTCTGTCTGTGTGTGTGTGTGTCTGTCTGTGTGTGTGTGTCTGTCTGTGTGTGTGTGTGTGTCTGCGTGCATGCATGGGTGCGTAGGTGTATGTGCCAATCAAAACTGTATTGAATACCCTGTCATTGACCCACACTGGAATCCTGCCAGCTGCAACATAATTCATGTATAAAGTATGTTGATTTATGGCGACCTCTGCCAATATAAGGTCAACTCTGGAAAACTCCATAGAGTGAGGTTTGACATGGAGTTCTGTTACAGGCAGTGACAGCTGACTGTGGGCATCTATACACATGTACACATGGGAAATAAACACAAACTCATGAATAAATGACAGTGTTGACAGGACACACCTCTGTGTAGGCCTACAGCAAGGCAGTGGACAGTGTAAAGAGTTTGACTGAACTGAGTGCTGCTGTGCTGTGTGGGCATTTGTCACTGTTTGATTGTGCGGCCAAGCTTTGTTCGACTGTTGGATTTGTATGTGCTACGCTTGGCGAGACTGGTAGGGGAAACCAGGCTAGACTTAAACCAGGCTAGACTAGGTTGTGTTAGATAACCGTGGTCTACAATGAACCATATTTAAAGCCTGGGCTTGCACTGCACTCAGAACTCTCCCCCTCCTCTCCTCCTCTCCTCCTCTCCTCCTCTGCTGCATTCTGCCTGCCTGGGGCCATCGTGACGCCCACTGCTTCTCCTCTCCTCTCCCATCCCTCCGTCCCTCTCAGGGTACACTGTCATGTTTTTGCTACCCAATCCCTTTTTTTCTCTTCTTTTCACTATTTTAAACATGCTCTCCTATAGAAAAGGCTAGAAGAAGAGAGAGGGTTATACATAGATCTGGGAATAGTCTCCGAGGGATTCTGTAGCCTAAGAGAACGACGAGGGGGATATAGGGAGGGAGAGTGAATGAATGGAGGGATCTTTTAAACAGCTGTATAGCTGTAGCTGTAACCCCCGAGGGTCAGTTGGATGTAATGAATTAAGTCTGAGGGTCCTACTAATCACACCAAACAACCACGGGTTTGTTTGGAGTACTTTGGGTACCTGTGTGGGGTTGTTTGGGGTAGGTACTTGTTTGGAATTGTTTTGGGTACCTGTTTGTGCTTGTTTGAGGTACCTGTTTGTGCTTGTGTTGGGTACCTGTATGTGGTTGTTTGGGGTACCTGTTTGTGGTTGTTTGGGGTACCTCTTTGTGGTTGTTTGGGGTACCTGTTTGTGCTTGTTTGAGGTACCTGTTTGTGCTTGTTTGGGGTACCTGTTTGTGCTTGTTTGGGGTACCTGTTTGTGCTTGTTTGGGGTACCTGTTTGTGCTTGTTTGGGGTACCTGTTTGTGCTTGTTTAGGGTACCTGTTTGTGCTTGTTTGGGGTACCTGTTTGTGCTTGTTTAGGGTACCTGTTTGTGCTTGTTTGGGGTACCTGTTTGTGCTTGATTGGGGTACCTGTTTGTGATTGTTTGGGGTACCTGTTTGTGATTGTTTGGGGTACCTGTTTGTGCTTGTTTGGGGTACCTGTTTGTGCTTGTTTGGGGTACCTGTTTGTGCTTGTTTGGGGTACCTGTTTGTGCTTGTTTAGGGTACCTGTTTGTGCTTGTTTGGGGTACCTGTTTGTGCTTGTTTAGGGTACCTGTTTGTGCTTGTTTGGGGTACCTGTTTGTGCTTGATTGGGGTACCTGTTTGTGCTTGTTTGGGGTACCTGTTTGTGCTTGTTTGGGGTACCTGTTTGTGCTTGTTTGGGGTACCTGTTTGTGCTTGTTTGGGGTACCTGTTTGTGATTGTTTAGGGTACATGTCTGTGGTTGTTTGGGGTACCCGTATGTGGTTGTTTGGGGTACCTGTTTGTGGTTGTTTGAGGTACCTATTTGTGCTTGTTTGGGGTACCTGTTTGTGCTTGTTTGGGGTACCTGTTTGTGCTTGTTTGGGGTACCTGTTTGTGCTTGTTTAGGGTACCTGTTTGTGCTTGTTTGGGGTACCTGTTTGTGCTTGATTGGGGTACCTGTTTGTGCTTGTTTGGGGTACCTGGTTGTGCTTGTTTAGGGTACATGTTTGTGGTTGTTTGGGGTACCTCTTTGTGGTTGTTTGGGATTGTTTAGTAACCCCAAATAAGTTAGTAAGAAGGGACACAGATTTGGAGCTGTTGAAATAAAACCCTGCTGTGTGATAAGGACAGGTGAGTCGCACAAATATGATTCCCGCTCTCAATCTCTCCCTCCCTCCCCCTTGTTCCTTGGGAGGGGAGGGATTGAGAGAGGGACTCTTTTTGTGTGACTCACCTGTCCTTATCACACAGCAGGGTTTTATTTCATGTGAAGCAGGATCAGAAACGAACAGGGATTCACCAACGTTTGTATTATTTTTATGTATTATGTGACATACTGAGCATTCAGTCTACAATGGATACAGGCTGGGTGAGGAATCTTGGTATCAGACCACACACGTGTCACACACTTCAACTCAAATATTGCAAATCCATAGTGCTGCTCTACCCAGGGAGAAGGCAGGGAATATAAAAACGATTTCTCTGTGTGTGTGTGTGTGTGTGTGTGTGTGTGTGTGTGTGTGTGTGTGTGTGTGTGTGTGTGTGTGTGTGTGTGTGTGTGTGTGTGTGTGTGTGTGTGTGTGTGTGTGTGTGTGCGTGCGTGTGTGTGTGTGTGCATACGTGCGTGCGTGCGTATGTTTGTTAGAGTGTGTGTATGCGTGCGTATGTCTGTATGTGTGTGCTTGTGTGTGTGTGTTTACTCCAAACCCTGTGTTTTGGACCCCTGGGCCATATAATAAAACGCTTGCAATTCCAGTGAAGGAAACAAACTCATGAAAAACCCTGCCTCGTCTGCTTAGCTTGTTGTGGCGAGCAACCCGGATTGTGTGAGTGTCATAGCCCACAACCGGCCAATCAGTGTAACCACGGCAACGCCGGGCTAAAACATTACATGAACTGAGGCCATTTTTGGACCTAAACCTTGTCATTTTGACCCTGTCTAAGAAACAGACCGAGGCACTAGCACTCAAGCAATTTTAACTTTGTTGACTTTTTATCGTTGTTTTGCAGAGCTTCATGACAAAAATCTATTTAATGTCATATTTAGAATGTGAAACTTAATTTTTTAGAAACACTTTAAGGCTCTGGACCAGTCTGAAACCCCTTGGATGTGATCCCCCCTCCGTATCCCCGCAGTAGGCGCGAATGTTCCAAAATGAAATCAATTAGCGGGAAGACACCATTCTCGAATGTGTCGGCAAATGGGATTACGCCCGTAATGCTTTATTATAACGGTGTATTTTATGGTGAAAATGATTTGCCCTAAACTTGAAACTCACGTGCGTCTCAACACCAGTTATAAAGCGGATTATTTGGCCACTTTAGTTGTGATTACAAACCTTATTAAAACATATAGGCCTATGGCTAGGCTACATGAGGTGTGCGAATATGATTTGAACATGTTGTGGGAAAAAAAGAAGGTATGCGCTGTTTCTGCCTCTACTCTAGCCTTCCTCCTGGTGTTGACTACTCAAGCCATGAATGAACTACCCTGTCTGCCAGGATCATCCACAAACAACTTAATAAAAATAAAATAAAACGTTTATTGCATGTCTTTTTTTTATGTTGTTGCTTAATTTTAAAGTGCTTTGAGATTGTAATGAAAGCGCTATTACAGTTCAATTATTATTATTTATACTGAGTGTACAAAATATTAAGAACACCTGCTCTTTCAATGACATCGACTGACCTGGTGAATCCAGGTGAAAGCTATGATTCCTTGTTGACGTCACTTGTTAAATCCAATTCAATCAGTGCAGATGAAGGGGAGGAGACAAAGAAGTTAAAGAAGAATTTCTAAGCCTTGTGACAATTGAGACATGGATTGTGTGTGTGTGCCATTCGAAGGATGAATGGGCAACAAAAATGTAAGTGCCTTTGAACTGAACATGGTAGTAGGTGCCAGGCGTAGGGCTGTTCTGGGACCGTAGACTGGTGGTCACGAGTCACGATGGCAGTCAAAATCTACGTGACTGTTTAGTCACGGTAATTAGGCTTCTCCATGCTCTGATGCTGCTGATGGTCATTAGTACCCTACCAAACTTGCTAACTGCCTGGTACCCAGCACTGTGTTGTTCTTCTAATCACTCTGACATCAACGGAAATGTAATTGGAAATATAATCAAACACTTCATGAGTGCCCATGAGCTCATGTTTAGCAAAATTTCTATAGGCTATGCAAATGCGTGAGAAAATGTTTTGATGGCCTCTATTAAAAAGAGGAGGATCCCATTATCTTTCTAAAATGGCTAGGCTTATTACATTTTATTAATCTTATACCTTTATGAATAAAATGTGCTTTTTAGCTGAAATGTGCTTCTTAGCTGAAATGACTGTGAGAAAGACCTGTGAGCCATATTATTGGGAGGTGCTTTGGAGCATGGCACCCGGGAGAAGGGATCTATAATTAGCCTGTTATATTCAGCCCAAGGGCACAATGGCCACTTTGGCCGCAAAAGGCATGGATTTTTAAGGGGGAATTATGGTCACACAAGGGGGATGCCGGCGGGAAATTTGAGGACTGGTGAGAATATTAAGTGCTTGTCAAATTGTGAATGAGAGACTGATGAAGTGTGTGCAACTTGCAGCTTTTTTTCAAATCATCATTAGAGTCCCATCATGGAGCCTTATGAAATAACAACATATAGCCCAATGTTTATATCACAACTAAAATTGTATAACTAACTCTATATTAAGCATATAGGACCAGTTTCTTTGTTAACCGCTCAACACACAATTGCCGCTTGTGCACTATCTTTGAAAATATATTTTCTATTTTATTAAACTTTGTTCAATTGTATCCTTCATACTATAAAATACAAAAAAATTATGTCACAGAATTCTAAGCGAATATTGTCTGCTAAATGAACTAGTGAAGCCCACAGCATAGCCATATCCGGGAATAACATAAAGGCAACTCAGAGTATGCTATTCTGTTCTTCTGAAATAGACTACATTTTTTACGCTCCACAGTTTCCTGTGTGTATCAAGAATGATCCGACACCAAAGGACATCCAGCCAACTTGAAACAACAGTGGGAAGCTTTGGAGTCAACATGGGCCAGCATCCTTGTGGAACGCTTTCGACTCCTTGTAGAGTCCATGCCCTGGTGAATTGAGGCTGTTCTGAGGGCAAAGGGGGGTGCAACTCCATATTAGGAAGATGTTCAAGCATTTAAGGGCATTGAGAACAGGGTGGTGGATAGGCATAATCCTATGACCCTGGATTAGAAGGTTAAGTTTCGATCCCAGGTGTGGACGTTGGTTTTAAATGTTTTGGTTTAACCCTATCCCAAACCTTAACCCTTTCCTTAACCATTCAGATAGAGTGCCTAAACGTAATGCTTACCTTGAGCTTTTGGAATGAGTGCCTATACTTAATGTTTTAACCCTATCCCAAACCTCAACCCTTTCCTTAACCATTCAGATAGAGTGCCTAAACATAACCTTTAACTTGGAATGATGGAATGATACAGAGCAGCAGCAACAACAAAAACACTTAGTTTGGATAAACGTCTAATTCTGCAGTGAGACTGTGAGAGCTTGTTGAAAAGCAAAAAAAAAAATCCCACCAAGTTACACATCTCAAAAGGCACCGAATTGGTTGAATGACCCACATACCGTGTCTGCACTCAAAGACCAAGAGGATGGGAGAGAGAGACACCAGGACAAACACGCAAACACGCACACAACCCCGGCCTCCGTGCTGCAGAGTTGAATTCCCCTTGCGTGTGTGTGCAAGTGTGTATGTGTGTGTCTGTTCAGATGCATGGTGAGGCCCTTTCATCTCTCTGTGATCCCCTCTAGGGATGCGGTAAACAAGAGAACATTTGTTATCCAATAAACACCCTGAGCATCCACAACAGGAGACTAATGGTGCTAAATAGTAGTGTGTGTGTGTGTGTTTCTGTGTGTGGTGTGTGTCTGAGTGTGTTGTGTCAACACACACACATTCACTCACACAAAGCTTTCTACTTTGTAAAAGGTGGAACCAAACTCTGTGATTATACAGGGGGTGCTAATTTGATCAAAGAAAATCCACAAAGTAAAGATATCTGAAAATAAATTGGAGAAATGAATAACCCACAAACATGCTGGTGCTGTTTAATTCTGGTGCTGGTGCTGTTTAATTCAGCTAAATAAAGCTGCTTTCATTCTGAGCAGCTCAGCTCATAACGCGGCAACAATCTACTGTACACATCCACTGGCAAAGCAATGAGTCAATGAATCAATCAACAACAGACGCAAACAAACGATGCACAGGAAATAAACCACTACAAATATCCTTCTCTCTCTCGCTCTCTCTCTCTCTCTCTCTCTCTCTCTCTCTCTCTCTCTCTCTCTCTCTCTCTCTCCCTCTCTCTCTCACTCTCTCTCTCTCTCTCTCTCTCTCTCTGCATGCTGGGAGTGATTGGTGCATGCTGGGAATTGTTTGAGTGAAGGAGTGCGTGTGTTGTGGAGAGTTAGATATTCACAACTTTCTTTCAGTTTGTTATTTCTTGGTGGCATTTTCTTGGTTTTCTTCTGTGCATGATTAAGGTTATTATTTTTACTTTTTTTGTTGTGGTAGAATTAAGTTTTTTGTTTTTCGTATCGAAATTACCCTGATTTTGGCGGGGATGGCAGCCCGAATGGGGATGCCGTCCCTGTCACTTCGGCACGGCTTTAGGTGTGTTACTGAAGCTACTGTCACGGTGGAGGAGTTTCTGGTCGCCGTAGGAGAGAAGGTAGGCTATGAGAATATTGCTTATGCATCCCGGATGAATAAAGCTGTGGTGGTATTTCTTAAAGAAGAATGTCTGGTTGATCGGATGGTTGAGCATGGTGTAATTCTTAAAGGAATGTTTTTTCAAGTTACGCCGCTTTTTTCTCCGTCAACAAGGGTAACGATTTCAAATGTACCACCGTTTATTCCAAATGAGCTGTTGGAGCGCGAGTTATTGCGCTTTGGGAAGTTCGCCAGTTCAATTAAGGTTGTTCCGTTGGGTTGCAAACACCCAGCGTTGAAACAGGTAATGTCATTTCGGCGACAGGTGTTTATGTTTTTGGACTCACCGGAGCAGACTTTAGAGTTATCGTTTAAAGTCAAGTATGACAATAGATTGTATATGGCTTATGCTAGTACGGGTAGTCAACGGTGTTTTGAGTGTGGGGATGTTGGTCATAAGCGACATGCTTGCCCGAAAAGGGAGAAGGCCGAGGGAGGGGCGCAGGTGGTCATCGTAACGCCTGGGCCCACTGATGTAGGGAGAGGTGGGCCGACAGCGGCAGAGCAGCCACAAGCACCTGGTGCTGAGGAACAAGTTATCCCTGTTGAGGGCACGGGGTTGCAACTTGTATTAGAGGGAAATGTTATGCTACAGAAAAGTATTGTGGTAGAAGGTAAGGAAGGATGTGTCTGAAGAGCCAGTTCCTCAGACTGGTGAGCAGGTGCCCAGTATGAGTGCTGGGGTAAAGGAGGGGGTTCATGTGGAGCTAGGCTCCCAGGTAGTGGAGGATATGCCCATTGTGAGTAACGGGGTACAGGAGGGGATTCATGTGGAGCTAGGCTCCCAGGTAGTGGAGGAGATGCCCATTACGAGTAATGAGGTTCAGGAGGGTTTTCATGTGGAGATAGGCTCCCAGGTAGTGGAGGAGATGCCCACTACGAGTGCTGGGGTTCATGTAGAGCTAGGCTCCCAGGTAGTGGAGGAGATGCCCACTACGAGTAATGAGGTACATGAGGGTTTTCATGTGGAGCTAAGCTCCAAGGTAGTAGAGGAGATGCCCACTACGAGTGTTGGGGTTCATGTGGAGCTAGGCTCCCAGTTAGTGGAGAAGATGCCTACTATGAGTAGTGATGTTCAGGTGGGGCTAGTCTCCCAGGTAGTGGAGGAGATGCCTGGTACGAGTGATGAGGTGCAAGTGGGGAGTGTTGAAAGGGATGTGGTAGAGGGGAGTCAGTTGTCTGTGGTCTCAGCTGAGGATCAGGAGAATGATATGGATATCTCTTTAGATATGACAGCTGCTGGTGAGGACTCAGTTTATGATCTAGAGGAGGTAAATGAGTTTCTGGATCAGACTTTTGGGAAATCTGTCAAATTGGCAGATTATTTTGATGTTGATAAGTTTGTGAGGTCAGCTGTGATGTTACAGAAGACGGTGGGGTTAGACCAATTGAGTGAGAAGAAACGGTTTCACTTGAGGAAATTTATTACTGCTGTTGCAGCAGCAAAAGGTGGTGGGAAACGTGTTCAGGTTAAGAGAAGAAAGAAAAATAATGATGATGATCATGCTTCATAGGGTGTCTTTTTTCTCGTTGGTTTCTCTGTGGTTTCTTCTGCTTTTCTTTTCTCTTTTCTATATGGAGGTACTAAGGGTAGGTTCTCTCAATATTAATGGGGGAAGGGACAGGAATAAGAGGGCTTGGGTATTAGAAGTAATAAAACAGAAAAGGCTTAATGTAGTTTTCCTACAGGAGACACACAGTGATGAGGAAAATGAGGTTGACTGGGGTATGTGGTGGGAGGGGCAGCATGTACTCAGTCATGGTACTAATTTCAGTGCTGGGGTGGCAATCTTGTTTTCCTCAGGCTTAGGGGTGACTGTGGTATCTACAACAGAGATTGTCAAGGGTCTGGTTTTATTGGTCAAGGTGGATGTTATGGGGTTTCTGTTTGTTTTTTTGAATGTTTATGCTCCTAATGAGGGTACAGAGCGTATTGCTATATTTGATCAAATAAAGGAAACCTTAAGACAGTGTGACTAAGAGGGGTGTATGGTTTTAGGGGGTGACTGGAACTGTACAGTGGATTTTACTGTTGATCGCACCGCTGAAGAACCTCACCTGCGGTCAGCCACTTGCCTGTCTGGCCTATTAACTGAGTTTGAGCTTTCTGATGTGTGGAGAGTAAGGAATGCAAAAGTTAGGCAGTACACGCTAAAAATTAATGAAGGTCGTGTCAGTGCAGCAAGGTTAGACAGGTTGTATGTATCTGATCACTACTGTAGTAGGGTTGGAAAGTGTGCCATTACTCCTGTGGGTTTCTCTGATCATCATATTGTTACTGTTGATATTCACTTGTCCTGTCCACGACGGTCATCGCCTTACTGGTATTTTAATGTTAAATTGTTACATGATGTTATGTTTTGTGACAGGTTTTTGTTGTTTTGGGAAAAATGGAATTTTGAGTCCTTGAGACAATGGTGGGAGGTTGGGAAGGCCCAGATACGAGTTTTTTGTCAACAGTATACTGCTTTGTCTCAAACTGAAGTTAAAGAGACTATCAAGGCCCTTGAACAGGGTATCAAATCTATTGAATTGAAGCTGCTCACTCAGAACGACCCTGGACTAGTCATGAACCTACAGGACAAGAGACATGAACTGAGGTCGTTTCTGCATGAAAGAGTGAAGGGTGCCTTGATTAGGTCTCGTTTCGCTTCCCTCAAGGATATGGATGCTCCTAGCGCTTTTTTTTTCAACCTAGGACAGTCGAAATTTCAACGCAAACAGATGGTCTGCCTTTGTCTCCCTGATGGGAAGGTGACCACGAATGATATTGAAATGCGTCAACATGCCGTGGATTTTTACTCATCCCTTTATAAGGCGGAGGATTGTGACTCTTTATGTACTGAACAGTTGTTACACGGTCTTCCTCAATTGGGACCTGAGCAGAGAGTCGCATTGGACGCTGATATTACACTGCAAGAGCTGTCCACAGCAGTTATGCAGCTCTCAACAGGCCGAGCCCCTGGCATCGATGGTTTACCATCTGAGTTTTATAAGCACTTTTGGGGGTCTATTGGGGAGGATTTTTATGAAGTGCTGTGTGAATCTTTTCATGAGGGTTCTCTTCCTGTATCCTGTCAACGTGCGGTGCTTTCACTGTTGCCAAAAAAGGGGGATTTGGCTCTCATAAAAAATTGGAGACCTGTTGCCTTGCTGTGCGCAGAATACAAAATTGTTTCTAAATGTCTCTCAAACAGGTTGAAAGAGTATCTGGGATTGTTGATCCACAAGGACCAGTCCTACTGTGTACCTGATCGCTCTATTGTTGACAACTTGTTTCTGATAAGAGATGTTTTAGACATTTGTAAACTGTCGGATGTAAATGTGGGTTTACTTTCGTTGGATCAGGAGAAGGCTTTTGATCATGTGGACCACCAGTACTTGTTTAAAACAATGAAAGCCTTTGGGTTTGGGGATGTTTTTCTGTCTTGGGTGAATTTACTGTATGCTGGAGCCTCGTGTATGGTGAAGGTTGGTGGTGGTTTGAGTTGCCCCATCCCTGTCGAAAGGGGCATCAGGCAGGGATGCCCAATTTCAGGGCAGTTATATAGTCTGGCGATTGAACCAATGCTTTGTTTTTAAGAGCGAAGCTTACTGGTTTCTCTGTGCCAGGTGTAATGAAGGGTCCCACGATAGCACTGTCTGCGTATGCAGATGACGTGATCGTTTTTATCACAGGGGGTGAGGATGTTAAGGTTCTCTCAAACACTTTAAAGGTGTATGAGGGGGCCTCCTCAGCTAGAGTAAATTGGGGAAAGAGTGAAGCGCTGTGGGCAGGTCAGCTTCAGATGGGGTCCGCTCCACGGTTACCAGGGGGGCTTCAGTGGGGCAGAGATGGAATGAAGACTTTGGGAGTTTTTCTAGGCTCCGATGTCTTTCAGAAAAAGAACTGGGAGGGTGTAGTGGAGAAAGTGTGTGCCAGACTGTCAAGGTGGAAATGGGTGTTGCCCCAGCTGTCCTATAGGGGACGGGTCCTGGTAGCTAATAATCTTGCTGCTTCTACCCTGTGGCACAGACTAATGATTTTACAGCCACCAAAGGGTCTGATACAAGAGCTTCAGAGGACCCTTGTCAATTTCTTCTGGTCTGGACAACACTGGATCAAAGCTGCAGCCCTGTATCTGCCACTGCACGAGGGTGGGCAAGGCCTGGTGGACATTTCCTCTAGGATCACGGCTTTCCGGCTCCAAGCAGCCCAGAGATTGTTGTACAGAGACTGTTCTAGCTGGGTCGAAACAGCCTACATATTGATGAGGAGAGCGGGCTGTTTGGGCTTAGACAAACATATTTTCCTCTTAAAGCTGGAGGGGGGTGATTTGACTGGCCTGACTCCATTTTATGAGTCTGTTATGCAGGCTTGGAGAGTCTTTGTCAAGTCCCGTAAGACCGGCACGCTACCAGGGATGTGGCTTTTTGAAGAGCCTCTTTTTCATAACACTGCCATCCAGTCCCGTGTTCTGGGTTCAGCTAGCCTACGTTCATGCCTATTAGGCGTGGGGTGTACCAAGCTGGGTCATCTGATGCGGAGCAGTAGCAGATTGGAGGAGCTGAGAGAAAGAGCGGGGATCCGATCATCTCGCCTACTGAGGAAGGTCGTCGATGAGGTCTGCGACTCCTTGCCAGTGCTTCATCTGCAGTATGTGACTGACATTTCCAATTCTGATCGGTGGAAGGAGGGTCTGGATTATGTGTTCCCTGCACTGATTGTTAGTGCTGCGATGGGGGCATTTGAGGAGGACGCGGGGATGCTGCTTTCCTTCGATACCCCGGAGCTGGGGGAGTTCAACGAGGTGGGAAAGAAGACTATGTACAGAACATGTGTGAAGGTGTCCCATGCCTCTTCCCTGGAAGGGGTAAAATCGACGAGGTGGGCGGATGTGCTTGGTCCAGGTGCTTCTCCAAAAGGCTGTTGGCGATCATTATATAAACTGCCTATTGATAAGAGGACAGCTGACCTCCAATGGAGGATAATACATGGAGCTATAGCCACCAACATGCATCTGGTACACCTGGACCCTACTGTTGGGGAGGGGTGTCCATTCTGTGCTGAAGATGAATCTCTGGCATCTGTTTTTGCTGTGTCCCAGGTTGGTTGGGATGATTGATCTGATCACTGATTGGTTCTCAACGTTGGGAGAGGTTTTCTCTTCCCAACTGTATATATTTGGGCCAAAGTACAGGTTCAGTCAAAAGGGTGTAGTTGTGTTGCTTAATTTTGTGTTAGGGGCAGCAAAATTAGCGATATGGAAGACCCGAAAGAACAGCATTCGGGGACAGGGGTCTGTGGATGTGGTGGGAGTGCTGGAGGGAATGTTGGCAGCGAGACTAAGGGTTGAGTTTGCCTATTATAAACTTGTCAACAATATTGATCTGTTTTTGAGTATATGGGGTATTCAGAGGCTGTTGTGTTTTGTTACTGTGGAGGAGGAATTGGAGTTGTGTTTTTAATTGATGTGTAACTGTGGTTTTGTATGAGTATTTATTGTGTGGTGGGCCCCCAGACCCAATAAAGAGTATTTAAAACTCAAACTCTCTCTCTCTCTCTCTCTATCTCTCTCTCTCTCTCTCTCTCTCTCTCTCTCTCTCTCTCTCTCTCTCTCTCTCTCTCTCTCTCTCTCTCTCTCTCTCTCTCTCTCTCTCTCTCTCTCTCTCTCTCTCTCTCTCTCTCTCTCTCTCTCTCTCTCTCTCTCTCTCTCTCTAACATAAACTGACCAACGTGGTTTTTTTTTGACGTGTGTATTTGCAGTCGGACGTCTGAGGAAAAATACACCTGGAGGAGAGTTTTTGTCCAGAAACTCAGACATACAGTTGAAGTCGGAAGTTTACATAAACTTAGGTTGGAGTCATTAAAACTAGTTTTTCAACCACTCCACAATTTTCTTGTTAACAAACTATAGTTTTGACAAGTCGGTTAGGACATCTACTTTGTGTATGGCACAAGTATTTTTTTCCAACAATTGTTTACCGACAGATTATTTCACTTATAATTCACTGGATCACAATTCCAGTGGGTCAGAAGTCTACATACACTAAGTAGACTGTGCCTTTAATTTCCAGAAAATGATGTCATGGCTTTACTTACTTTATTTAACCTTTATTTAACCAGGTAGGCTAGTTGAGAACAAGTTCTCATTTACAACTGCGACCAGGCCAAGATAAAGCCAAGCAGTGCGACACAAACAACAACACAGAGTTGAAAAATGGAATAAACAAGCGTACAGTCAATAAACAATAGAAAAAAGGAAGTCTATATACAGTGTGTGCAAATGGCGTGAGGAGGTAAGGCAATAAATAGGCCATACCCGCGAAGTAATTACAGATTAGCAAATTAACACTGGAGTGATAGATGAGCAGATGATGATGTGCAAGTAGAAATACTGGTGTGCAAAAGAGCAAAAAAGTAAATAAAAACAATATGGGGATTCCAGTCCCCATATCAAGACATCAGTCAGGAAGTTAATAAAGCTTGGTCGTAAATGGGTCTTCCAAATGGACAATGACCCCAAGCATACTTCCAAAGTTGTGGACAACAAAGTCAAGGTATTGGAGTGGCCATCACAAAGCCCTGACCTCAATCCTATAGAACATTTGTTGGCAGAACTGAAAATGTGTGTGCGAGCAAGGAGGCCTACAAACCTGACTCCAGCTCTGTCAGGAGGACTGGGCCAAAATTTACCCAACTTATTGTTTGTAGTTTGTGGAAGGCTACCCGAAATGTTTGACCCAAGTTAAGCAACTTAAAGGCAATGCTACCAAATACTAATAGAGTGTAACTTCTGACCCACTGGGAATGTGATGAAATGTTCTCTACTATTATTCTGACATTTCACATTCTTAAAATAAAGGTGTGATCCTAATTTACCTAAAACAGGGAATATTTACTCTGATTAAATGTCAGAAATTGTGAAAAACTGAGTTTAAATGTATTTTGCTAAGGTGTATGTACTTCCGACTTCAACTGTATACTCTGGGCCACACCTCATGCACACTTTCCTACAGGCCAATGCAGGTAATATTTGAATACCGCCCAGCCCAGACTCTGAAACACGGTTCTGTAAAAAAAACTCTGGATGAAGAAAACTGTCTGGATGCTTAGTATGTTTTATGTATCTGAAATAGGTTCACAAATCGAATAAACTGGATGAAACTTGTTTTGGGTTAGTTGGCGGTCATAAGGCAAATGCATTAGTTCCCACTAACGCACCTTTCTATAACAGCATCCTAAATGAAATACCTTTTAGCTTTTTAAAATGAATCACCCTTTCAGGGACCGAGGAATTTGAACATATTTACTTTGAAACTGAACTGGGCCCAGTTATCACCTCAGTTGAAAGAATCAGGGAGCATCAAAGAGAGTCTCCAGTGAGGCCACAACACCATTCCAATACCACTGAGACACAGAGCAGGGGGGCCTTTCAAAGCACAACACCAAAAGAGGACCCAGTGTGCCTGCAAATCGCTTCCCCGCCTGGTGTTTTACAAATTAGCAAACTGGAAGCAGGAGCAGCAAATGCCTGCCTGATAACACACACACACACACACAAATATACACACACACCACTCTAAAAACCAGGAGCGAGGCCAAGAGTGAGCGAGGGTATATAAATGAAACGCTTCTCATGAATCCTTCCCAACTCTTCCACCTGCTTGATTCATTCACACAGCCCAAATGGCAAAGATGAGGATCTTAACAAATTGACGCTTAAAATCGTGTCCCAATTACATCTAACTACCTATACTACTTTGCTGAGTAGTGTGCTAGCCAGGCTATTATCAATATAGCAACACTTATGCTGGCCTGAAAGGATGGAAAGAGAGAGAGAAACTAAACTTTCATTCTTTCATTCTCTTCCTCCTGTCCCCATGTGTCCCCTCCTTGCACTCAGAAATGCTTCCAATACTTTTCCAACACTACTTTTAACTAACTACCCCCACTATCTTACTTTGAAGCTTGTTCTTTAACTGTATCATTTGAGCTTGCACTAAAAAAAGTTAACTTATCATGCTGTTTTTTCTCTTCCCGTAAGTGCAAATGCTGCAATATTTCTCAAGCATTTCATGAGATGAGGTTTTCAATTTGGGTCTGGTTGGCCCCCACAGCTACAGTCATCATCAGCCCTCTCTTCTCTTCCTCCTGACGACTATACACTACCGTTCAAAGGTTTGGGGTCACTTAGAAATGTCCTGGTTTTTGAAAGAAAAGCACATTTTTTGTCCAATAAAATAACATCAAATTTATCAGAAATACAGTAAGTACATTGTTAATGTTGTAAATGACTATTGAGGCTGGAAGCAACAGATTTTTTAAATGGAATATCTACATAGGCGTACAGAGGCCCATAATCAGCAACCAGTATCTGGAGCATCAGCATTTGTGGGTTCGATTACAGGCTCAAGATGGCTAGAAACAAAGATTTTCTTCTGAAACTCGTCAGTCTATTCTTGTTCTGGGAAATGAAGGCTATTCCATGCGAGAAATTGCCAAGAAATTGAAGATCTCGTACAACGCTGTGTACTACTCCCTTCACAGAACAGCACAAACTGGCCCTAACCAGAATACAAAGAGGAGTGGGAGGCCCCGGTGCACAACTGAGCAAGAGGACAAGTACATTAGAGTGTCTAGTTTGAGAAACAGATGCCTCACAAGGCCTCAACTGGCAGCTTCATTAAATCGTACCCTCAAAACACCAGTCTCAACGTCAACAGTGAAGAGGCGACTCCGGGATGCTGGCCTTCTAGGCAGAGTTACAAAGAAAAAACATATCTCAGACTGGGAAAAAAAAAAGATTAAGATGGGCAAAAGAACACAGACACTGGACAGAGGAACTCTGCCTAGAAGGCCAGCATCCCGGAGTCGCCTCTTCACTGTTGACGTTGAGACTGGTGTTTTGCGGGTACTATTTAAAGATCAATTAGCCTTTTAAAATGATAACCTAGCTAACACAACATGTCATTGGAACGCAGGAGTGATGGTTGCTGATAATGGGCCTCTGTACGACTATGTAGATATTCCATTAAAAATATGCTGTTTCCGGCTACAATAGTCATTTACAACATTAACAATGTCTGCACTGCATTTCTGATCAATTTGATGTCATTTTTAATGGACAGAAAATGAGCTTTTCTTTCAAAAACAAGGACATTTCTAAGTGACCCCAAACTTTTGAATGGTACTGTAGATGATGTGACTGATCATAGGGCCCCTCTTCCTCCTCTTCCTCTTCTACTCGTCTTTTAATGGAGAAAAGCCGTTATATCAGGGGATTTAAGTCATGCTCCAAGAAATCGATCAAAGCGACACCTCCCGGGACAACATACAGTGCCTTGCGAAAGTATTCGGCCCCCTTGAACTTTGCGACCTTTTGCCACATTTCAGGCTTCAAACATAAAGATATAAAACTGTATTTTTTTGTGAAGAATCAACAACAAGTGGGACACAATCATGAAGTGGAACGACATTTATTGGATATTTCAAACTTTTTTAACAAATCAAAAACTGAAAATTGAGCGTGCAAAATGATTCAGCCCCCTTAAGTTAATACTTTGTAGCGCCACCTTTTGCTGCGATTACAGCTGTAAGTCGATTGGGGTATGTCTCTATCAGTTTTGCACATCGAGAGACTGACATTTTTTCCCATTCCTCCTTGCAAAACAGCTCGAGCTCAGTGAGGTTGGATGGAGAGCATTTGTGAACAGCAGTTTTCAGTTCTTTCCACAGATTCTCGATTGGATTCAGGTTTGGACTTTGACTTGGCCATTCTAACACCTGGATATGTTTATTTTTGAACCATTCCATTGTAGATTTTGCTTTATGTTTTGGATCATTGTCTTGTTGGAAGACAAATCTCCGTCCCAGTCTCAGGTCTTTTGCAGACTCCATCAGGATCTCTTCCAGAATGGTCCTGTATTTGGCTCCATCCATCTTCCCATCAATTTTAACCATCTTCCCTGTCCCTGCTGAAGAAAAGCAGGCCCAAACCATGATGCTGCCACCACCATATTTGACAGTGGGGATGGTGTGTTCAGGGTGATGAGCTGTGTTGCTTTTACGCCAAACATAACGTTTTGCATTGTTGCCAAAAAGTTCAATTTTGGTTTCATCTGACCAGAGCACCTTCTTCCACATGTTTGGTGTGTCTCCCAGGTGGCTTGTGGCAAACTTTAAATTACACTTTTTATGGATATCTTTAAGAAATGGCTTTCTTCTTGCCACTCTTCCATAAAGGCCAGATTTGTGCAATATACGACTGATTGTTGTCCTATGGACAGAGTCTCCCACCTCAGCTGCAGATCTCTGCAGTTCATCCAGAGTGATCATGGGCCTCTTGGCTGCATCTCTGATCAGTCTTCTCCTTGTATGAGCTGAAAGTTTAGAGGGACGGCCAGGTCTTGGTAGATTTGCAGTGGTCTGATACTCCTTCCATTTCAATATTATCGCTTGCACAGTGCTCCTTGGGATGTTTAAAGCTTGGGAAATCTTTTTGTATCCAAATCCAGCTTTAAACTTCTTCACAACAGTATTTCGGACCTGCCTGGTGTGTTCCTTGTTCTTCATGATGCTCTCTGCGCTTTTAACGGACCTCTGAGACTATCACAGTGCAGGTGCATTTATACGGAGACTTGATTACTCACAGGTGGATTGTATTTATCATCATTAGTCATTTAGGTCAACATTGGATCATTCAGAGATCCTCACTGAACTTCTGGAGAGAGTTTGCTGCACTGAAAGTAATAATTTTGCACGCCCAATTTTTCAGTTTTTGATTGTTAAAAAAGTTTGAAATATCCAATAAATGTCGTTCCACTTCATGATTGTGTCCCGCTTGTTGTTGATTCTTCACAAAAAAATACAGTTTTATATCTTTCTGTTTGAAGCCTGAAATGTGGCAAAAGGTCGCAAAGTTCAAGGGGGCCGAATACTTTCGCAAGGCACTGTACTTAATACGGCATTGCCGACAAACCAGTGTGGAAAGACGAGGGGAAAAATGCTTAACCTTTTACTGCAGTGGGCTAAATCAGGGTCACACAGGGTGTTTCTTTGTAGTTTTAGACAAATCTACTTTGAAACAAACGTATACACCTCACACACATGGTTATGGGCTTAGAAAAAAGAAGACAGTACCATGTCAGATATAGAGTTGAAATGTATTACATTTTTAGTCTGCCTCCCAATATTATACTCTATATACATCACAAAAGACTGAACATTTTTTGACATAGAAATACTGGATTTTCGGCGGAATTATAAAATAAATGTTTTATTAATTATACAATTATGAAAAACATTAACATTACACCACTAAAGGGCACTTTGGTCATTTGACTTCATTTTAAATGCTTGAACGTGTGTGTGTTCATGCGTGTTTGTGCAAGTGTGTGCGTGTGTGCATGTCAATGTGTCTCTGTGCGCGCGTCGATGTGTGTGTTTCTTTGTGCGTGCGTATCTGCGTGCTGGCATTCGTGTGTTTGCGAAGAATCCAAAAGGATGGTTAGAACACAGTTGGTAGAGCAAGGTGCTTGCAATGCCAGGGTTATGGGTTCGATTCCCATGTAGGACCTGTACAAAAAAAGTATGAAAATGTATCTATTCTGTCACGGAAATTCTAATCAATAATGAGTGGAGACAAGGTCAATCGCCAATCAGGATATTACTTTATTCAAAACATTAATAAGGAAAGCATGTCACACCACACACACAAGTGGATGATGTGAGTGCTCTGCAATAACGATGGCTGGTCGATGAACCACCCTTAGATGATTTGTTGAGAGCCCCGACACAAAGAATACAAAATATATTTTATAGCAAAGATACACCCCTTTTAGTCTACATGACAGATGCGTGGAATGGGTCACAAGTTTAGGATTCATATGAAACAGTATCTGCTGTAAAGACTGTTCTCGTTGTGTGGAAACATCATTATCCATACCCGAGAGATTTCCACCCTGGTACCTCCCAGCACACAAACACCAACTCATTCTATGGAATGCGGGCTCCGAGAGAAGACAAGACCATCATAAATCAGTCGCTAGAGTTACATCTCAGAAGCTCCTCTCAGTTCACACAGACAGTGGAGTTCAAAGAACATGATTCTGTTGCATAAAACAACCATTGGATGCAATAGCAGTATTAAAACATAATCTTGTATTTTCCCCACAATAATCCACTACTCTAAATCGCTCTGATACGAGCGTCTGCTAAATGACTCAAATGTGAATGTAATCTAGACTGACATTATTTACTGAGCATCTAAGAAAGAGAAACAGGGATACAGTACTATACGTTCCTGAAGGGCAGACTGCATGGACATAAGAGGGACAATCTATAGGTAGCTTTATCATATATGAATGAGGCAGCTCATCATGCTATGGTTGACAGATTAGGCGATCATAACTGGCTGTACTGTAGTTAGCCTTTAGCGTAGCTACTGTTGCCATGGACGGAAATAATAGAAAAATATTATACTCCGGGACGTGGAAAGATGAAAGGGACATCATATTATGTTGGGTTTGGTTATTGTTCTATAAATATGAATAATGTGGACTGTTCCTTTCTAATGTAAAGTAAGTGTCTCATCTCCATCTCTTGTCCTCCAACTCTCACAATCAAGAACTTCAAGACTCACAGTGAGAACTCCGTAATGCAGCAGAACATCTAACAGCGAGTTAGCTACAGTGAGTTTTAACTCCATGTCATTATCCTGTTGAGTGTTCCACATAAGCTTATCGTAAAATAACATTGTTAGCCTTTATTTAATTTGAGTTACTGTAATACACAAAGACAAAACAATGTATGTTTTCAATTAATTAAGAAATTGTAGATCAGAAAATTAGCACCTTGCTAGTTTTTGTGCTGCAAGTGGTAGAGAAAAAACACACGCACACACACAAACACGGTTGTTGCTCATTTGGAGGACTGTGTGCCTTGGGTGGAGGGGGGAGCCATAGGCTCACCACAGGACAGTAATCAACATCTGCAGCCAGTGTCCCCTGCGGTCATTACAGTCTCAGAGGGCCTCCCAAAACCTCCACACACGCCCACGTCATCTCCCACCATGAGCTCCACATCAAAGGTACACCCCCTCCCACAGCACCTGTAGAACACACACCTGCTCTTCCAATGTTTCCCCAAGCAACACATTGGCATACTGCCCTGTGACCCCCCACATAAAAAAATACAGTCTTCCCATTCCCAAACATACAGACACCTGGACCAACAGCATATGGTCACCGCGTATACCATGGCAAAACACCAGGAGAAGAGAGGGAACGAGAGAAACACACAGAGGGAGGGCTAGCGAAGGCTTAAAGGCTACAGGATGAATTGAAGACAAGCTCAGGCCTTTGCATAGAATAACCTCGATAGTCTCATTTCTCAGGAAATGAAACTACTCTCACAAATAAAACTATCCGAGTTTGAAGACCGCATTAAATCACATTCTTCAAACTAATAATCTATTTCCTGAAAAACAGCCTAATATGATGACTGATCCACTGCCAACCAACTAGTGTCTCTTTGGTGAGATTGTAGTGGTCATGGTTATCCTACACGTATGCCCGTAAGGACAGTTTAGGATATGCTGTCGTTGTTTAATTACTAACAAAGTGAATTTATTTTCGTGTCCCCCCAGGCAGTAACTATGGTATACAGTACTGTACATAATGAAAAAGTCGAGAGACAGATGTGTTGACGCCGTTGTTATTATTGTGTCATATGCCGTCAGAAACTCATGTTTCTTTTATTCTCTGTTCCATGAGCGAAAGGTTGAGTTCAATTTGCTCTCCTCCAGAGAAGTCCATTTGCATTTATTTAATTTCTCTCTCCTGAGGCAGGAAAATACACAAGGAGGGAAAGATGGAAGAGCGAGGGAAGTGTGAGAGGAGAGAGAGATGGACAAAGAGGGATGGATAGAGAGTGGGAAGGGAAAGGAGGGAAGGGAAGGGAGAGAGGGAGAAAAAGAAGGAGAGAGAAGGAGAGGGGAGATGGGGAAAGACGGAGGGATAGAGAGTGGGAAGGGAGAAGGAGGGAAGGGAGAGAGGGAGAATAAGAAGGAGAGAGATGGAAAGGGGAGATGGGCAAAGAGGGATGGATAGAGAGTGGGAAGGGAAAGGAGGGAAGGGAAGGGAGAGAGGGAGAATAAGAAGGAGAGAGAAGGAGAGAGAGATGGGCAAAGAGGGATGGATAGAGAGTGGGAAGGGAAAGGAGGGAAGGGAAGGGAGAGAGGGAGAATAAGAAGGAGAGAGAAGGAGAGGGGAGATGGGGAAAGACGGAGGGATAGAGAGTAGGAAGGGAGAAGGAGGGAAGGGAGAGAGGTAGAATAAGAAGGAGAGAGAAGGAGAGGGGAGATGGGGAAAGACGGAGGGATAGAGAGTGGGAAGGGAGAAGGAGAGAGGGAGAATAAGAAGGAGAGAGAAGGAGAGGGGAGATGGGGAAAGACGGAGGGATAGAGAGTGGGAAGGGAGAAGGAGAGAGGGAGAATGAGAAGGAGAGGGGAGATGGGGAAAGACGGAGGGATAGAGAGTGGGAAGGGAGAACAGCAAACTAAGAAGATTGAGGCAGAAATAGAGTGACAGAGAGGAGACAAAAATATGCAGGGGCGTGACAGATGGAGGGAGAGATGGAAGACAGAGAAAGTAGAGGGAGGAGTGGAGAGCAAACTAGGAGAACAAAGACATTGATGTAGTCATTAATAAACTATTCATGTATTGACCTATTGAATGACAGGAGTGCTGGTTAGTGGCTAAGCTAAGCTACTACACAGTTCTTGTGTTTGACACGTTGTTGCAGAGAGAGAGAGACTTTTTGTCTTACTTTATTGAGCCATCCTCATTACACTAAAAACAACACACATACCACCCCCCCCCCCCCCCCCCCCCCCCAAAAGCACATGGTGTGCCACCACATCCGCCACACAATCACATTACAAAGTACACAACAACACATTACAAATCACCCTCCAGCACCACATTACAACCCTCCAGCACCACATTACAACCCTCCAGCACTGCATTACAACCGTACCCCCCCCCCCCCCACCCCCCACCCACCCCCCCCCCCCACCGTCACAACTCGCACAAAGGTCAGGTGTCACAGCTACATACTGCCCCCGTCTAAAAAATACTGCTGCCTAGCTGTGTGTGTATTTGCGTGTTGCGTTCATGTTGCATCTGTGTTGTGTGTCTGTGTGTATGTGCATTCATGTGTTTTGTGTCCTTGCGTGCGAGAGACAGAATGACAGAAAACTTTCTGGAGTTTCATTCCACCATCATGATATGCTTGACTTACTTTTCTCATTGTTTCGGAGTAGAGGTTCGGTATTTGGGAAAATCTGTCAAACATTCAGACACCCAGGTCTCAGCGCTCAGTAAAAAAACATTTAGCAGAGACTCTGAAAGGTGTTTTTTTTTCTCCCTCAAATGACCCAGTATTTACCTGAGTGGTTTGACAGCGTGGACTGGAGCAGCAGCGGTTTCATCAGGTTTTCCAATACAGCCTTGCCGTCTCACAAGAAAGCAGTGCTATTTCCCACCGCAGTCAATGCCAGGCTCCTGTCTGAAATATAACAACTCTGAGAACTCACACAGCTTCAAGTCAAAACATGCTGGGTGTTACAATACAAACATATATTTGTCCATGGCGGGTTCAGGGACAACAGATCAACAGATTTCCAACAGATTGAAAAGGGCCAGTGTGTATTGGGGACACTGCTTGTGTATGGGGACACTAATTGAAAAACATGTTTTGTGGGGCTGTCTCCAGGTCAGAATAAGTATTGACTTCCAAACAGAGTGCTTTGCACATTGATTTACTTCAAGAAACAAATTAGCGTATTTGTAAAGAGACAAATGACATTGTATTCTGTGGAACTGTGGAAGAGTGGAAGTGCTGTTTGGTGTTGGTAGCTGAAAAGATAAGTATTTACTCATCCAAAAGAATGTTTTGTTGATTACCGGGACATTGATGTAGTCATTAATAATCTATTCATGTATTGACCTATTGAATGACAGGAGTGCTGGTTAGTGGCCAAGCTGAAACAGTACAACGTTCATGTGTTTGACACTTTATTCCAGAGAGAGAAGAAAGAAATTGAGAAACCTGTCCAACCATAAACATAGAGTCCCAGAAAACCTGAGTCTTCACTATGGTGAATCACTAAAACAATAGGGAAATGCACTACAGAAGAAGGAACAGCACGTCAGAAATCAACTCAATGTAATTGAAGAACCCATAGACTCTAACCACTTCTGGGCAAATTGGAAAATACGAAACAAACAACAACATAAATAATTATCTATCCAAAATGGAGATGTATGGGTGAACCACTTCTCCAATATTTTTGGCTCTATAACAAAGAACAAACAGCAAAAAAATATACATGATCAAATACAAATCTTAGAATCAACTATTAAAGACTACCAGAACCCACTGGATTCTCCAATTACCTTGAATGAACTACAGGACAAAATAAAAACCCTCCAACCCAAAAAGGCCTGTGGTGTTGGTGGTATCCTCAATGAAATGATAAAATATACAGACAACAAATTCCAATAGCCTACACTAAAACTCTTTAACATCCTCCTTAGCTCTGGCATCTTCCCAAATATTTGGAACCAAGGATCGATCACCACACAATTCACAAAAGTGGAGACAAATTTGACACCAATAACTACTGTGGATATGCGTCAACAGTAACCTTGGGAAAATCCTCTGCATTATCATTAACAGCAGACTCGTATATTTCCTCAGTGAAAACAATGTACCAAGCAAATGTCAAATTGGCTTTTTACCAAATTATCGTACGGCAGACCACGTATTCACCCTGCACACCCTAAATTGACAATAATCAAAACAAAACAAAAGCAAAGTCTTTGTTGATTTCAAAAAAGACTTTGAATCAATAAGGGTCTGCTATACAAATTGATGAAAAGTGGTGTTGGGGGAAAAACATACGACATTATAAAATCCATGTACACAAACAACAAGTGTGTGGTTAAAATTGGCAAAAAACACAAATTTCTTCCCACAGGGCTGTGGGGTGAGACAGGAATGCATCTTAAGCCCCACCCTCTTCAACATATATATCAACGAATTGGCGAGGGCACTAGAACAGTCTGCAGCACCCGGCCTCACCTTACTAGAATCTGAATTTAAATGTCAGCTGTTTGCTGATGATCTGGTTATCACGACTCCTACCGAAGGTGGCTCCTCTTCCTGTTCGGGCGGTGCTCGGTGGTCGTCGTCACCGGTCTACTAGCTGCCACCGATCCCTTTTCATTTTTCTGTTGGTTTTGTCTTATTAGTTACACCTGTTTCTTGTTTACGTTTAGTTGGGCTATTTAAGCTGGTCGGCCCGCCTGCTCTTTGTGCGGGCTTATTTTTTTCCCACTGTGTTTGTGTGTGGTAGTGTGTTGGTAGCGTGTTTCGTTTTGGGGTTTTCCCTTTAGACTTGTTAGGTCCTGGTTTTGGGTATCGTGTTTGTTGCGCCCGTGAGTTTTGGCGCGCACTATTTTCCCCGTGCCTAAATAAAGCACTACTCAGTACTTTCTGCCTCCTGCGCCTGACTCTGCACCCACTACGCTTAAGTGCGTCACACTGGTGCTTCTGTCCCCAACCAAGGAGGGCCTACAGCAGCACCTAGATCTTCTGCACAGATTCTCTCAGTAAGACCAAAATAATGGTGTTCCAAAAAAGTTCCAGTCGCCAGGACCACAAATACAAATTCCATCTAGACACCATTGCCCTAGAGCACACAAAAAACTATACATACCTTGGCCTAAACCTCAGCGCCACAGGTAACTTCCACAAAGCTGTGAAATATCTGAGAGACAAGGCAAGAAGGGCTTCTATGCCATCAAAAGGAACATAAAACTCAACATACCAGTTAGGATCTGGCTAAAAATACTTGAATCAGTTATAGAAACCATTACCCTTTATGGTTGTGAGGTCTGGGGTCCACTCACTAACCAAGAATTCACAAAATGGGACAAACACCAAATTGAGACTCTGCATGCAGAATTCTGCAAAAAATATCCTCTGTGTACAACTTAAAACACCAAATAATGCATGCAGAGCAGAATTTAGCCAATACCCGCTAATTATCAAAAGCCAGAAAAGAGCCGTTAAATTCTACAACCACCTAAAAGGAAGTGATTCCCAAACCTTCCATAACAAAGCCATCACCTATAGAGAGATAAACCTGGAGAAGAGTTCCCTAAGCAAGCTGGTCCTGGAGCTCTGTTCACAAACACAGACACACCCCACAGAGCCCCAGGACAGCAACACAATTAGACAAATCATGAGAAAACAAAAAGAGAATTACTTGACACATTGGAAAGATTTTACAAAAAAACAGAGCAAACTAGAATGCTATTTGGCCCTAAACAGAGAGTACACCGTGGCAGAATACCTGACCTCTGTGACTGACCCAAACTTAATGAAAGTGAGCATATCCTTGGTATTGAGAGAGGCTGCCAAAGGCAGACTTGGCTCTCAAGAGAAGACAGGTGTCATGTCTGTGACTATCATTAATTGTGAAGACTGCTATTATCATGACATTATATGACATTATGACATATATGACATTGCACCCCCCACAGCAACTCGCCCAAGCCTCCCCCACTTCTCCTTCACCCAAATCCATATAGCTGATGTTCTGAAAGAGCTGCAAAATCTGGACCCCTACAAATCAGCCAGGCTAGACAATCTGGACCCTCTCTTTCTAAAATGATCTGCCGAAATTGTTGCAACCCCTATTACTAGCCTGTTCAACTTCTTTTTCGTATCGTCTGAGATCCCCATAGTTTGGAAAGCTGTCGCAGTCATCCCCCTCTTCAAAGCGGGAGACACTCTAGACCCAAACTGCTACAGACCTATATCTATCCTACCCTGCCTTTTTAAGGTCTTTGAAAGGCAATTTAACAAACAGATCACCGACAATTTCGAATTCCACAGTTCCTTATCCGCTATGCAATCTGGTTTCCGAGCTTGTCATGGGTGCATCTCAGCCACGCTCATGGTCCTAAACGATATCATGGTTAACCAACTACTTCTCAGATAGAGTTCAGTGTGTCAAATCGGAGGGCCTGCTGATCTCTGGCAGTCTCTATGGGGGTGCCACAGGGTTCAATTCTTGGCCGACTCTCTTCTCTGCATACATCAATGATGTCGCTCTTGCTGCTGGGGATTCTCTGATCCACCTCTACGCAGACGATACCATTCTGTATACTTCTGGCCCTTCTTTGGAAACTGTGTTAACTAAGCTCCAGACGAGCTTCAATGCCATACAACTCTCCTTCCATGGCCTCCAACTGCTCCTAAATGCAAGTAAAATTAAATGCATGCTCTTCAACCGATCGCTACCAGCACCTGCCCTTCCGTCCAGCATCACTACTCTGGAAGGTTCTGAATTAGAATATGTGGACAACTACATATACCTAGGTGTCTGGTTAGACTGTAAACTCTCCTTCCAGACTCACATTAAGCATCTCCAATCCAAAATGTAATTTAGAATCGGCTTCCTCTTTCGGAACAAAGCATACTTCACTCATGCTGCCAAACATACCCTCGTAAAACTGACCATCCTACCGATCCTCGACATCAGCGATGTAATTTACAAAATAGCCTCCAACACTCTGAGAATGAGCGGGAAGGACAAAACGGATTCACTACAGACAGTTTATGATGATATTCATTGAAGTGCTAATCCTTTGCACAGGAACGGCAGCTCATTCGATAATAATTGCAATGTATATTTACGCCCCGTATGTCATTGTTGTCTTCTCTGTTGGAATCCTCGATCGTCCTGTAGGGTTCATCAGAGTCTCTGGTTAACTTTCCCAGAAGTCACAATGTCTATAGACGCTTCGGCGGTTGACGGTATTCTCGTTCTAGACTTACAGGTGTTCTCTGTGAGTGTAATGTTTACTGTTCATTTTTATTGTTTTATTTCTCTTCTGTATATTATCTACTTAACTTGTTTTGGCAGTGTGAATATATGTTTCCCATGCCAAGAAAGTCCCTTGAATTGATTTGAATTGAATTGAGCGAGAGCGAGACAGAGAGAGAGAGAGAAAAAGAGAGATAGAAAAAGAGAAGAGAGAGAGAACAGGATGGAGAGGCAGAAATAGACTATAAATAAAAGAAGGAACAGAACACTTTATTTGGATAGTCAACTGCATGTCTGAAGGGGAAAATGAAGCTTGGAGAGAGGAGAACTGGGGCAAGTAGGGAGGGGAGCAGAATGTTTGAGGTGCTGGTCAGGCACTGGGGAGATTGGAAGCCTTTATTAGGGCTTTGTGAAGGCTTTGACACAGAGCCAGGGATGGACCGGTCAGAGGGGGGAGGAAGGAGGAGAGGATGAGGGGCTTAAGTGAACGAGGGGGATAACGTTGCAGGAGTGAGAGGAGGACAGATCAGTAAGGGAGTGGGGGGAGGAAAGGGAGAGGGAGGAAGGGAGTGAGGGGTGAGGGTGTGGTGGGGTGAGGAGTGATGGGGTGGGGCAGGTGAGTGGAGGGGGGAGACTACACTACAAAGAGTTCCACCAGGACTCCAAATCAAATTCAGCTCACATTCCATCCCTTTCTACATCTATCCATCTATCTCTCCCCCTGGCTCCATCCTTTCCTTTCATCTCTATCTCATGAATACTCCTTCATTCCCCTCTTTACTTTATCTGCCCTCACTCCGTTCATATTGACTAAACTTTCAATCACCCTGTTTGGCTTATTAGAGATTCTTTATGAGAGTCCCATTGGTCCCTCCTCCTCTCCTGTATGATAGAGTTGACAGGAAGTGTTTGGGAGATGCTGGTTGGCTGGGGGTTACTTTTTGAAGAGGGGATGAAAATGGGGAATAGGAGATACTGAAAGACTTGGTCCAATAGGGAGAGAGTTAGAGGAGCAATACGAATGAAAAGAAATGAAACTTTCATACAGCACATGACCACAATATAAAATAATAAGAGTTATTTATTTCCAAAAGCAGGGGAGATCCACAGGTCTGGGAGGCATAGGGGGAGGTGTCCTAAATTCAGGCCCACTCCAGGCTGTCATGGCTATGGCGGCGAGGTTCGGGAGGCCCTGGCTACCCATAGTGGTACTGTACATCAATGGTGACTGACATGGTCATTATGTGGACTTGGGAACGGCTGTCAGACTAATGCAGCATACTGGTCCCAGCGGAGGAACACAGAGGTACTTGCGGAGGGAGGTGGAACAAACACAGGAGCAGAGGCTGTTTCACAAGCCTGATTGTTAATGCACAACAGTACACGTGCTGTACACACATATACATGGAGTGTTGTGTGTGTGTGTGTGTGTGTGTGTGTGTGTGTGTGTGTGTGTGTGTGTGTGTGTGTGTGTGTGTGTGTGTGTGTGTGTGTGTGTGTGTGTGTGTGTGTGTGTGTGTGTGTGTGTGTGTGTGTGTGTATGCGCATGAGTGTGTGTGGCAATGATGAAAATCTGTAGCTTTTTCTCTTGTAAAATGTCAGGCACAATGGGAATAGAGTAGACTGCCGCAAGGATGCAGAAAAACATGGAAAAATAGTGAAGAAAAGAGGGGAGGTGGAAAGACAAAGAGAGGTAGACAACGATTGACAAAAAGAGGTTGAGACAGCAAGATAGATTGGTGATCGAAAGATTTGTAGAACGACTAAGAGGGAGTGACAGAAAGAGAGATAGAGGTAGAGTGATAGAAAGAGAGGTAGAGTGATAGAAAGAGAGGTAGAGGTAGAGTGATAGGAAGAGAGGTAGGGGTAGAGTGATAGAAAGAGAGGTAGAGGTAGAGTGATAGAAAGAGAGGTAGAGGTAGAGTGATCGAAAGAGAGGTAGAGGTAGAGGGATAGAAAGAGAGGTAGAGGTAGAGTGATAGAAAGCAAGAATGAGGTAGAGTGATAGAAAGAGAGGTAGAGGTAGAGTGATAGAAAGAGAGGTAGAGGTAGAGTGATAGGAAGAGAGGTAGACGTATAGTGATAGAAAGAGAGGTAGAGGTAGAGTGATAGAAAGAGAGGTAGAGGTAGAGTGATAGAAAGAGAGAGTTAGAGTGATAGAAATAGATGTAGAGGTAGAGTGATAGAAAGAGAGCTAGAGTGATAGAAAGAGAGGTAGAGGTAGAGTGATAGAAAGGGATGTAGAGGTAGAGTGATAGAAAGAGAGGTATAGGTAGAGTGATAGAAAGAGAGGTATAGGTAGAGTGATAGAAAGAAAGAATGAGGTAGACTGATAGAAAGAACGAATGAGGTAGACTGATAGAAAGAACGAATGAGGTAGACTGATAGAAAGGTAATTTGAGGTAGTCTCTTAGAGGGAGGGAGAGTGAGAAAAAATAGATAGAAAGGTAGTGAAAAGGAGTCAAAGAAAGATGGGTAAAGAGAGATATAGAAAGATAGGAAGAGAGATAGAGGAAAGTAATAGAAAGATAGATAGAGGTATAAAGGCAGAGAGGGAAGCCTGCCAGAAACAGCAGGGATAGGGCAGGTTTGATGCGTTAACCTTTGCCGAGCCCAGCTGTGATTTCTTCCATATTTATAATCATTAGGTCTCCTCTCCTCCTCCGTTCCTCCTCCCCTCCTTCGTTCCTCCTCCCCAACTCTCCTGCTCCCTCTGCTAGAATAGATGAGCTGGGGCAATGGTGGTAAAAACAGGAACGCAGATCGGAAAAGTGTGGCAAAACCACCCTCCCATCCGGGCAGAGAAGGAGAAGACAATCCTAATGGTCGGGCTATTTAGAAAGAGATGTAGTTGCATTCTGAATGATTAACAGAGTAATGGATCGACAGAGTAATGGCCTTTCATATTGTATCACTGACTGTACAAAGCATTAGGAATACCTGGTCTTTCCATGACATAGACTGACCAGGGGAATCCATTTGAAAGCTATGATCCCTTCAATCAGTGTAGATGAAGGGGAGGAGACAGGTTAAAGAAGGATTTTTAATCCTTGAGACAATTTAAACCCTTTCCTGTAGTCAAACAAACAAATTGCCCTCTAGTGGCCCCATGGGTGGAATCTTATTAATATTTGTCATGATTTCATCATTAATTAAAAAACATCAAAAGTCAAAAGTTTGGACGCACCTACTCATTCCAGGGTTTGACCTTATTTTTACTATTTTCTACATTTTAGAAATAACACATATGGAATCATGTAGAAACCAAAAAGAAAGTGTTTTAGATTCTTCAAAGGAGCCACCCTTTGGAATATAAAGAAGGATTGTATCTAACAAAACGACCATGCATGTTGTATCTGGGACCCTTTGGATTGCAAATCAGAGGAAGATTTTCAAAAAGTAAGTGAATATTTAATCGCTATTTGAGATTTTATGAAGCCTGTGCTGGTTGAAAAATATATATTGATGTGGGGCGCTGTCCTCAAACATTCGCATGGCATGCTTTCGCTGTAAAGCCTATTGTAAATCGGACAAAGCAGTTAGATGAACAAGAATTTAAGATTTTAACTGATATAAGACACTTGTATGTACCTAGATGTTTAAAATCTATAATTGTTTTGATTATTTATTTGAATTGCCCGTTCTCCAATTTCACCAGAAGTTGTCGACAGGTGTCCCGCTGGCCCTATTAAGACCACCAAGAAACACTGTGTGACCCTGATTTAGCAGTTAAAGGTTAAGACATGGATTGTGTATGTGTGCCATTCAGAGGATGAATGGGCAAGACAAAATATTTCTGTGCCTTTGAACCGGGTATGGTAGTAGGTGTCAGGCGCACCGGTTTGAGTGTCTCAAGAACTGCAACGCTGCTGGGTTTTCACACTCAACAGTTTCCCGTGTGTATCAATAAATGGTCCTACACCCAAAGGACATCCAGTCAACTTGACAAAACAGTGGGAAGCATTGGAGTCAACATGGGCCAGGATCCCTGTGGAACACTTTCGACACCTTGTGGAGTGCAAGCCCCAACAAAATTTGAGGCTGTTCTGAGGGGCTGTTCTGAGGGGTGGCAACTCTATTAGGAAGGTCTTTCTAATGTTTGTAGTCTCGATCTCAATACAACATTGATAAATGTGTACAAACTCTGGTGCTGCATTATGTGTTCAGGAATATAGGCCTAGACAGTTCAGGGACAACTTCATGCAGAAAAAGACACAAATTCAACAGCAACACAATCATAACTCTGGCATATTTACATTGATGTGATCACTGAAAAGGTTGATTAATGTGCACTGTGCAAGTAAGTCAGTCTAATAGTCCCATGCTTAGTGAGAGGCATTAGGAGGAGTCCCAGCACTCCTGGTAATCAGGTCAGTCTCTCTTAATTACCCATCATCCTGCAGATCCAATTAGAACCATAGCCTTGTTAAACTCTCTCTCTCTCTCTCTCTCTCTCCCTCTCTCTCCCTAGCCTCACCATGCCTCATCCTTCCATCTTTCTCTACTCTCCATCTCTCTCTCTCTCGTCCTCCTTAGCCAAGCCTCCTCTCACACTCTCCATTTAATGACTCACTCTCTGACTGTCAATCTGTTCTAAACCATCCTTAGGTATCCTCATTTCTCCCCCTAACTCAATGTATGTTCCCTCCCTTCTCTCTTCCCTTCTCCAGCCAGTCCAGAACTATCACGTCACTGTCCTCTGTATTGTTTATGCTGTGGTCTTGTCTCAGAGAGTTTTCATGAATCATGCCTGCTCCATCCCAGCACACACATCACTTAATCAACTTAACCTCTATTGGTCCCGGGTTTAAAAAAATACGCACTTAACCAGAGTCCCTTATTGGCTATCAGAACAGAAAGACTGCAGCAAACCACTGACAACTACCATCTTCAATATCACCGCACTACATTTATAAAAAGACTCTTATAATAAAAAATAAAAAAAAGTGTTATCTATTACCTGAAAGGATACTTCGGCTGCCTCCATAGTAGAACCCTTTGAGGGACCCTTTCCACAGACCAAAAAGGGTTCTACTACGGGGACAGAGGGTACAGATGACCTAAAGATGTGTTATAGAATTGAACTCAACGCGTCATCTAAAAAAGCTTGGAGTTGACTTTCTATCACAAAAGTCCTGTACTAGACGGAAGGACTTATAGAGAGAAGAGAAGGCGTATCGAAATTTCAGGATCGGCTTATCCTGACTGTTTGAGTTAAACGGAGGTCCTTCTCTCCAGTGGGACTCCCTCAGGTGATTCTTTACAGCATTATGGCATCCTGTCTGGGGCAGAGAGATGGGAGGTGTCCAGGCAGGCAGTTTGGCTGACTAGTGCTCTACTATAGGAAGGCCATTCTCAACGCGGTCATCCGTTGTGATAATAAATACTAGCATTAGCGATATTACTGTTTAACGTAGATGTTCTATTTTCTCCCGAGATTGCAAGGGAATTTGTATGTTCATGTAGTGCCCATCAGTTAGGAATGTTTTAACCTCTGTGTTGAGAAATAATTTTTTTACCGCCAGTTTCTGGTGCAAAGAGCACCAGAAACTAGACTAACCATGAGCTTTGCGGTCTGTATCTTCCAATCATAGAGCAGATACAAGTCACGTGATCCGTGTGTGAACACGTGTGTTCACCAACAGATCACGTCAGTTCCAGAACCAAAACCAGAGAAAAGAGGCGGGCAGCCTGACGGAGCCAGGCTGGATTCAATCGGTATCACGGGCGATCTGCGATATAGCTTGGTTGAAATTTAAAGGCGGAAAATGCATTCATGGTAAACTCGGCATACAGTATGTCGGCTCAATCGGAAAATACTTATACATTTGAACGTGGTTCTTCAGCGAATCTAACGCTCTCTTTGTTTTTGTCTCTGTATGTCCCACTGTCTTACTAACGCTCTCTTTGTTTTGTCTCTGTATGTCCCTCTGTCTTACTAACACTCTTACTCTTTCTCTCTCACCTTCTCTCTCTCTCTCTCTCTCTCTCTACTACCTTATATCTCTCCCTCTCAATCTCTTCACCCTCCCATCACCAGGGCATCAGATAACAAAGCCAGACAGAGGGGTCCATCTCGTGAGCTTTTCCCCCGGGGCGATGCTCCAATCTGGGGCAGAGAGTGAAGCAGAGTGGCCCTCTCAGTGAAGCTGTGCTTGACTACGATGATGATGTAAGGAGAGTCTGAGGGTGACGTCTGGAGGTTTGTGCATTCCTGCGTCCATTCGAAATTGCATTCCTGTGTGTGTCACACTACTATTCAACTCTCAAGTTCAATTAGGGATTTCAAACAGTTATTGTTTCAGTTAGAGTATCCCATACACACAAAGTATAGGTCATAAGTTGATACAAATAACATTTAACTTCACCAGTATAATGTTATGAATTCTCCATTAAATCTTAACATACCTGTATGGTCAGACATATCAGCAAAGATTTTTATATTCGTTTTTTGAAGACTTTTAATAGATGAAATGGTGGTTGTAGGGTGGATTGAGTGGATAATGTGTGTGTATGTGTCTTAGCAGAGTGTTGTTGCTTGTGTCAGGCCATTTCTCCTCTCTTACTAGCTGACCTTTCCCTCTGTCAGTGATGTCAGAGTATAAAGCTCATAGAGGACAAATCTGACCCCTGCACTCTTATCAACACTCTGGTCTGAGTCTCCTGCTGACCTCCTCTCAAGAGGAACACACGCAAAGGCACATAGGCAAGCAAAATAGTGTTTAAACATCGGAATGCGATAGAGTTTAAACATCGTAATGTGATAGAGTTTAAACATCGGAATGGGATAGTGTTTAAACATTGGAATGGGATAGTGTTTAAACATTAGAATGGGATAGATTTAAAAATTAGAATGGGATAGTCTTTAAACATCGGAATGGGATAGTATTTAAACATTGGAATGGGATAGTGTTTAAACATCGGAATGAGATAGAGTTTAAACATCGGAATGGGATAGTATTTAAACATTGGAATGGGATAGAGTTTAAACATCGGAATGGGATAGTATTTAAACATTGGAATGGGATAGTGTTTAAACTTCGGAATGGGATAGTGTTTAAACATTAGAATGGGATAGTATTTAAACATCGGAATGGGATAGTATTTAAACATCGGAATGGGATAGTATTTAAACATTAGAATGTGATAAGAGTTTAAACATCGGAATGGGATAGTGTTTAAACATTGGAATGCGATAGAGTTGAAACATCGGAATGGGATAGAGTTTAAACATCGGAATGGGAAAGAGTTTAAACATCGGAATGGGATAGTGTTTAAACATCGGAATGTGATAGAGTTTAAACATCGGAATAGGATAGAGTTTAAACATTAGAATGGGATAGTGTTTAAACATCAGAATGGGATAGAGTTTAAACATTAGAATGGTATAGTGTTTAAACATCGGAATGGGATAGTATTTAAACATTGGAATGGGATAGAGTTTAAATATCGGAATGGGATAGTGTTTAAACTTCGGAATGGGATAGTGTTTAAACGTCGGAATGGGATAGTGTTTAAACATTAGAATGGGATAGTATTTAAACATCGGAATGGGATAGTATGTAAACATCGGAATGGGATAGTGTTTAAACATCAGAATGTGATAAGAGTTTAAACATCGGAATGGGATAGTGTTTAAACATTGGAATGCGATAGAGTTTAAACATCGGAATGCGATAGAGTTTAAACATCGGAATGGGATAGAGTTTAAACATCGGAATGGGATAGTGTTTAAACATCGGAATGTGATAGAGTTTAAACATCGGAATAGGATAGAGTTTAAACATTAGAATGGGATAGTGTTTAAACATCGGAATGGGATAGAGTTTAAACATCGGAATGGGATAGAGTTTAAACATCGGAATGGGATAGTATTTAAACATTGGAATGGGATAGAGTTTAAACATCGGAATGGGATAGTATTTAAACATTGGAATGGGATAGTGTTTAAACTTCGGAATGGGATAGTGTTTAAACATTAGAATGGGATAGTATTTAAACATCGGAATGGGATAGTATTTAAACATCGGAATGGGATAGTATTTAAACATTAGAATGTGATAAGAGTTTAAACATCGGAATGGGATAGTGTTTAAACATTGGAATGCGATAGAGTTTAAACATCGGAATGGGATAGAGTTTAAACATCGGAATGGGAAAGAGTTTAAACATCGGAATGGGATAGTGTTTAAACATCGGAATGTGATAGAGTTTAAACATCGGAATAGGATAGAGTTTAAACATTAGAATGGGATAGTGTTTAAACATCAGAATGGGATAGAGTTTAAACATCGAAATGGGATAGTGTTTAAACATCGGAATGGGATAGAGTTTAAACATCGGAATGGGATTGAGTTTAAACATTAGAATGGTATAGTGTTTAAACATCGGAATGGGATAGTATTTAAACATTGGAATGGGATAGAGTTTAAATATCGGAATGGGATAGTGTTTAAACTTCGGAATGGGATAGTGTTTAAACGTCGGAATGGGATAGAGTTTAAACATCGGAATGGGATAGTATTTAAACATTGGAATGGGATAGAGTTTAAACATCGGAATGGGATAGTATGTAAACATTGGAATGGGATAGTGTTTAAACTTCGGAATGGGATAGTGTTTAAACATTAGAATGGGATAGTATTTAAACATCGGAATGGGATAGTATTTAAACATCGGAATGGGATAGTATTTAAACATTAGAATGTGATAAGAGTTTAAACATCGGAATGGGATAGTGTTTAAACATTGGAATGCGATAGAGTTTAAACATCGGAATGGGATAGAGTTTAAACATCGGAATGGGAAAGAGTTTAAACATCGGAATGGGATAGTGTTTAAACATCGGAATGTGATAGAGTTTAAACATCGGAATAGGATAGAGTTTAAACATTAGAATGGGATAGTGTTTAAACATCAGAATGGGATAGAGTTTAAACATCGAAATGGGATAGTGTTTAAACATCGGAATGGGATAGAGTTTAAACATCGGAATGGGATTGAGTTTAAACATTAGAATGGTATAGTGTTTAAACATCGGAATGGGATAGTATTTAAACATTGGAATGAGATAGAGTTTAAACATCGGAATGGGAAAGAGTTTAAACATCGGAATGGGATAGTGTTTAAACATCGGAATGTGATAGAGTTTAAACATCGGAATAGGATAGAGTTTAAACATTAGAATGGGATAGTGTTTAAACATCAGAATGGGATAGAGTTTAAACATCGAAATGGGATAGTGTTTAAACATCGGAATGGGATAGAGTTTAAACATCGGAATGGGATTGAGTTTAAACATTAGAATGGTATAGTGTTTAAACATCGGAATGGGATAGTATTTAAACATTGGAATGGGATAGAGTTTAAATATCGGAATGGGATAGTGTTTAAACTTCGGAATGGGATAGTGTTTAAACGTCGGAATGGGATAGAGTTTAAACATCGGAATGGGATAGTATGTAAACATTGGAATGGGATAGTGTTTAAACTTCGGAATGGGATAGTGTTTAAACATTAGAATGGGATAGTATTTAAACATCGGAATGGGATAGTATTTAAACATCGGAATGGGATAGTATTTAAACATTAGAATGTGATAAGAGTTTAAACATCGGAATGGGATAGTGTTTAAACATTGGAATGCGATAGAGTTTAAACATCGGAATGGGATAGAGTTTAAACATCGGAATGGGAAAGAGTTTAAACATCGGAATGGGATAGTGTTTAAACATCGGAATGTGATAGAGTTTAAACATCGGAATAGGATAGAGTTTAAACATTAGAATGGGATAGTGTTTAAACATCAGAATGGGATAGAGTTTAAACATCGAAATGGGATAGTGTTTAAACATCGGAATGGGATAGAGTTTAAACATCGGAATGGGATTGAGTTTAAACATTAGAATGGTATAGTGTTTAAACATCGGAATGGGATAGTGTTTAAACATCGGAATGTGATAGAGTTTAAACATCGGAATAGGATAGAGTTTAAACATTAGAATGGGATAGTGTTTAAACATCAGAATGGGATAGAGTTTAAACATTAGAATGGTATAGTGTTTAAACATCGGAATGGGATAGTATTTAAACATTGGAATGGGATAGAGTTTAAATATCGGAATGGGATAGTGTTTAAACTTCGGAATGGGATAGTGTTTAAACGTCGGAATGGGATAGTGTTTAAACATTAGAATGGGATAGTATTTAAACATCGGAATGGGATAGTATGTAAACATCGGAATGGGATAGTGTTTAAACATCAGAATGTGATAAGAGTTTAAACATCGGAATGGGATAGTGTTTAAACATTGGAATGCGATAGAGTTTAAACATCGGAATGCGATAGAGTTTAAACATCGGAATGGGATAGAGTTTAAACATCGGAATGGGATAGTGTTTAAACATCGGAATGTGATAGAGTTTAAACATCGGAATAGGATAGAGTTTAAACATTAGAATGGGATAGTGTTTAAACATCGGAATGGGATAGAGTTTAAACATCGGAATGGGATAGAGTTTAAACATCGGAATGGGATAGTATTTAAACATTGGAATGGGATAGAGTTTAAACATCGGAATGGGATAGTATTTAAACATTGGAATGGGATAGTGTTTAAACTTCGGAATGGGATAGTGTTTAAACATTAGAATGGGATAGTATTTAAACATCGGAATGGGATAGTATTTAAACATCGGAATGGGATAGTATTTAAACATTAGAATGTGATAAGAGTTTAAACATCGGAATGGGATAGTGTTTAAACATTGGAATGCGATAGAGTTTAAACATCGGAATGGGATAGAGTTTAAACATCGGAATGGGAAAGAGTTTAAACATCGGAATGGGATAGTGTTTAAACATCGGAATGTGATAGAGTTTAAACATCGGAATAGGATAGAGTTTAAACATTAGAATGGGATAGTGTTTAAACATCAGAATGGGATAGAGTTTAAACATCGAAATGGGATAGTGTTTAAACATCGGAATGGGATAGAGTTTAAACATCGGAATGGGATTGAGTTTAAACATTAGAATGGTATAGTGTTTAAACATCGGAATGGGATAGTATTTAAACATTGGAATGGGATAGAGTTTAAATATCGGAATGGGATAGTGTTTAAACTTCGGAATGGGATAGTGTTTAAACGTCGGAATGGGATAGAGTTTAAACATCGGAATGGGATAGTATTTAAACATTGGAATGGGATAGAGTTTAAACATCGGAATGGGATAGTATGTAAACATTGGAATGGGATAGTGTTTAAACTTCGGAATGGGATAGTGTTTAAACATTAGAATGGGATAGTATTTAAACATCGGAATGGGATAGTATTTAAACATCGGAATGGGATAGTATTTAAACATTAGAATGTGATAAGAGTTTAAACATCGGAATGGGATAGTGTTTAAACATTGGAATGCGATAGAGTTTAAACATCGGAATGGGATAGAGTTTAAACATCGGAATGGGAAAGAGTTTAAACATCGGAATGGGATAGTGTTTAAACATCGGAATGTGATAGAGTTTAAACATCGGAATAGGATAGAGTTTAAACATTAGAATGGGATAGTGTTTAAACATCAGAATGGGATAGAGTTTAAACATCGAAATGGGATAGTGTTTAAACATCGGAATGGGATAGAGTTTAAACATCGGAATGGGATTGAGTTTAAACATTAGAATGGTATAGTGTTTAAACATCGGAATGGGATAGTATTTAAACATTGGAATGGGATAGAGTTTAAATATCGGAATGGGATAGTGTTTAAACTTCGGAATGGGATAGTGTTTAAACGTCGGAATGGGATAGTGTTTAAACATTAGAATGGGATAGTATTTAAACATCGGAATGGGATAGTATGTAAACATCGGAATGGGATAGTGTTTAAACATCAGCATGTGATAAGAGTTTAAACATCGGAATGGGATAGTGTTTAAACATTGGAATGCGATAGAGTTTAAACATCGGAATGCGATAGAGTTTAAACATCGGAATGGGATAGAGTTTAAACATCGGAATGGGATAGTGTTTAAACATCGGAATGTGATAGAGTTTAAACATCGGAATAGGATAGAGTTTAAACATTAGAATGGGATAGTGTTTAAACATCGGAATGGGATAGAGTTTAAACATCGGAATGGGATAGAGTTTAAACATCGGAATGGGATAGTATTTAAACATTGGAATGGGATAGAGTTTAAACATCGGAATGGGATAGTATTTAAACATTGGAATGGGATAGTGTTTAAACTTCGGAATGGGATAGTGTTTAAACATTAGAATGGGATAGTGTTTAAACATCGGAATGGGATAGTATTTAAACATCGGAATGGGATAGTATTTAAACATTAGAATGTGATAAGAGTTTAAACATCGGAATGGGATAGTGTTTAAACATTGGAATGCGATAGAGTTTAAACATCGGAATGGGATAGAGTTTAAACATCGGAATGGGAAAGAGTTTAAACATCGGAATGGGATAGTGTTTAAACATCGGAATGTGATAGAGTTTAAACATCGGAATGGGATTGAGTTTAAACATTAGAATGGGATAGTGTTTAAACATCAGAATGGGATAGAGTTTAAACATCGAAATGGGATAGTGTTTAAACATCGGAATGGGATAGAGTTTAAACATCGGAATGGGATTGAGTTTAAACATTAGAATGGTATAGTGTTTAAACATCGGAATGGGATAGTATTTAAACATTGGAATGGGATAGAGTTTAAATATCGGAATGGGATAGTGTTTAAACTTCGGAATGGGATAGTGTTTAAACGTCGGAATGGGATAGTGTTAAAACATTAGAATGGGATAGTATTTAAACATCGGAATGGGATAGTATGTAAACATCGGAATGGGATAGTGTTTAAACATCAGAATGTGATAAGAGTTTAAACATCGGAATGGGATAGTGTTTAAACATTGGAATGCGATAGAGTTTAAACATCGGAATGCGATAGAGTTTAAACATCGGAATGGGATAGAGTTTAAACATCGGAATGAGATAGTGTTTAAACATCGGAATGTGATAGAGTTTAAACATCGGAATAGGATAGAGTTTAAACATTAGAATGGGATAGTGTTTAAACATCGGAATGGGATAGAGTTTAAACATCGGAATGGGATAGAGTTTAAACATCGTAATGTGATAGAGTTTAAACATCGTAATGGAATAGAGTTTAAACATTGGAATGGGATAGTGTTTAAACATCGGAATGGGATAGTGTTTAAACATTGGAATGGGATAGTATTTAAACATTAGAATGGGATAGAGTTAAATAATTAGAATGGGATAGTCTTTAAACATCGGAATGGGATAGAATTTAAACATTGGAATGGGATAGAGTTTAAACATTGGAATGGGATAGAGTTTAAACATTAGAATGGGATAGTGTTTAAACATCGGAATGGGATAGAGTTTAAACATCAGAATGGGATAGAGTTTAAACATCGTAATGTGATAGAGTTTAAACAATAGAATGGGATAGTGTTTAAACATTCAAATGGGATAGTGTTTAAACATCGGAATGACATAGAGTTTTAACATCGTAATGTGATAGAGTTTAAACATCGGAATGGGATGGTGCTTACACATCGGAATGGGATAGAGTTTAAACATCGGAATGGGATAGTGTTTAAACATTGGAATGGGATAGTGTTTAAACATTAGAATGGGATAGAGTTAAAAAATTAGAATGGGATAGTCTTTAAACATCGGAATGGGATAGTATTTAAACATTGGAATGGGATAGTGTTTAAACATCGGAAAGGGATAGAGTTTAAACATCGGAATGGGATAGTATTTAAACATTGGAATGGGATAGAGTTTAAACATCGGAATGGGATAGTATTTAAACATCGGAATAGGATAGAGTTTAAACATTAGAATGGGATAGTGTTTAAACATCGGAATGGGATAGAGTTTAAACATCGGAATGGGATAGAGTTTAAACATCGTAATGTGATAGAGTTTAAACATCGTAATGGAATAGAGTTTAAACATTGGAATGGGATAGTGTTTAAACATCGGAATGGGATAGTGTTTAAACATTGGAATGGGATAGTATTTAAACATTAGAATGGGATAGAGTTAAATAATTAGAATGGGATAGTCTTTAAACATCGGAATGGGATAGAATTTAAACATTGGAATGGGATAGAGTTTAAACATTGGAATGGGATAGAGTTTAAACATTAGAATGGGATAGTGTTTAAACATCGGAATGGGATAGAGTTTAAACATCAGAATGGGATAGAGTTTAAACATCGTAATGTGATAGAGTTTAAACAATAGAATGGGATAGTGTTTAAACATTCGAATGGGATAGTGTTTAAACATCGGAATGACATAGAGTTTTAACATCGTAATGTGATAGAGTTTAAACATCGGAATGGGATAGTGCTTACACATCGGAATGGGATAGAGTTTAAACATCGGAATGGGATAGTGTTTAAACATTGGAATGGGATAGTGTTTAAACATTAGAATGGGATAGAGTTAAAAAATTAGAATGGGATAGTCTTTAAACATCGGAATGGGATAGTATTTAAACATTGGAATGGGATAGTGTTTAAACATCGGAATGGGATAGAGTTTAAACATCGGAATGGGATAGTATTTAAACATTGGAATGGGATAGAGTTTAAACATCGGAATGGGATAGTATTTAAACATTGGAATGGGATAGTGTTTAAACTTCGGAATGGGATAGATTTTAAACATTAGAATGGGATAGTATTTAAACATCGGAATGGGATAGTATTTAAACATCGGAATGGGATAGTATTTAAACATTAGAATGTGATAAGAGTTTAAACATCGGAATGGGATAGTGTTTAAACATTGGAATGCGATAGAGTTTAAACATCGGAATGCGATAGAGTTTAAACATCGGAATGGGATAGAGTTTAAACATCGGAATGGGAAAGAGTTTAAACATCGGAATGGGATAGTGTTTAAACATCGGAATGTGATAGAGTTTAAACATCGGAATAGGATAGAGTTTAAACATTAGAATGGGATAGTGTTTAAACATCAGAATGGGATAGAGTTTAAACATCGAAATGGGATAGTGTTTAAACATCGGAATGGGATAGAGTTTAAACATCGGAATGGGATTGAGTTTAAACATTAGAATGGTATAGTGTTTAAACATCGGAATGGGATAGTATTTAAACATTGGAATGGGATAGAGTTTAAACATCGGAATGGGATAGTGTTTAAACTTCGGAATGGGATAGTGTTTAAACGTCGGAATGGGATAGTGTTTAAACATTAGAATGGGATAGTATTTAAACATCGGAATGGGATAGTATGTAAACATCGGAATGGGATAGTGTTTAAACATTGGAATGCGATAGAGTTTAAACATCGGAATGCGATAGAGTTTAAATATCGGAATGGGATAGAGTTTAAACATCGGAATGGGATAGTGTTTAAACATCGGAATGTGATAGAATTTAAACATCGGAATAGGATAGAGTTTAAACATTAGAATGGGATAGTGTTTAAACATCGGAATGGGATAGAGTTTAAACATCGGAATGGGATAGAGTTTAAACATCGTAATGTGATAGAGTTTAAACATCGTAATGGAATAGAGTTTAAACATTGGAATGGGATAGTGTTTAAACATCGGAATGGGATAGTGTTTAAACATTGGAATGGGATAGTATTTAAACATTAGAATGGGATAGAGTTAAATAATTAGAATGGGATAGTCTTTAAACATCGGAATGGGATAGAATTTAAACATTGGAATGGGATAGAGTTTAAACATTGGAATGGGATAGAGTTTAAACATTAGAATGGGATAGTGTTTAAACATCGGAATGGGATAGAGTTTAAACATCAGAATGGGATAGAGTTTAAACATCGTAATGTGATAGAGTTTAAACAATAGAATGGGATAGTGTTTAAACATTCGAATGGGATAGTGTTTAAACATCGGAATGACATAGAGTTTTAACATCGTAATGTGATAGAGTTTAAACATCGGAATGGGATAGTGCTTACACATCGGAATGGGATAGAGTTTAAACATCGGAATGGGATAGTGTTTAAACATTGGAATGGGATAGTGTTTAAACATTAGAATGGGATAGAGTTAAAAAATTAGAATGGGATAGTCTTTAAACATCGGAATGGGATAGTATTTAAACATTGGAATGGGATAGTGTTTAAACATCGGAATGGGATAGTATTTAAACATCGGAATGGGATAGTGTTTAAACATCGGAATAGGATAGAGTTTAAACATCGAAATGGGATAATGTTTAAACATCGGAATGGTATAGAGTTTAAACATCGGAATGGGATAGAGTTTAAACATCGGAATGGGATAGTATTTAAACATTGGAATGGGATAGTGTTTAAACTTCGGAATGGGATAGTGTTTAAACATTAGAATGGGATAGTATTTAAACATCGGAATGGGATAGTATTTAAACATCGGAATGGGATAGTATTTAAACATCAGAATGTGATAAGAGTTTAAACATCGGAATGGGATAGTGTTTAAACATTGGAATGCGATAGAGTTTAAACATCGGAATGCGATAGAGTTTAAACATCGGAATGGGATAGAGTTTAAACATCGGAATGGGATAGTGTTTAAACATCAGAATGGGATAGTGTTTAAACATCGGAATGCGATAGAGTTTAAACATTAGAATGGGATAGAGTTTAAACATTAGAATGGGATAGAGTTAAAAAATTAGAATGGGATAGTCTTTAAACATCGGAATGGGATAGTATTTAAACATTGGAATGGGATAGTGTTTAAACATCGGAATGGGATAGTATTTAAACATCGGAATGGGATAATGTTTAAACATCGGAATAGGATAGAGTTTAAACATCGAAATGGGATAGTGTTTAAACATCGGAATGGGATAGAGTTTAAACATCGGAATGGGATAGAGTTTAAACATCGGAATGGGATAGTATTTAAACATTGGAATGGGATAGTGTTTAAACTTCGGAATGGGATAGTGTTTAAACATTAGAATGGGATAGTATTTAAACATCGGAATGGGATAGTATTTAAACATCGGAATGGGATAGTATTTAAACATCAGAATGTGATAAGAGTTTAAACATCGGAATGGGATAGTGTTTAAACATCAGAATGTGATAAGAGTTTAAACATCGGAATGGGATAGTGTTTAAACATCAGAATGTGATAAGAGTTTAAACATCGGAATGGGATAGTGTTTAAACATTGGAATGCGATAGAGTTTAAACATCGGAATGCGATAGAGTTTAAACATCGGAATGGGATAGAGTTTAAACATCGGAATGGGATAGTGTTTAAACATCAGAATGGGATAGTGTTTAAACATCGGAATGCGATAGAGTTTAAACATTAGAATGGGATAGAGTTTAAACATCGTAATGTGATAGAGTTTAAACATCGGAATAGGATAGAGTTTAAACATTAGAATGGGATAGTGTTTAAACATCGGAATGGGATAGAGTTTAAACATCGGAATGGGATAGTGTTAAAAAATTAGAATGGGATAGTCTTTAAACATCGGAATGGGATAGTATTTAAACATTGGAATGGGATAGAGTTTAAACATTGGAATGGGATAGAGTTTAAACATCGGAATGTGATAGAGTTTAAACATCGGAATGGGATAGAGTTTAAACATCGAAATGGGATAGTGTTTAAACATCGGAATGGGATAGAGTTTAAACATCGGAATGGGATAGAGTTTAAACATCGGAATGGGATAGTATATTAACATTGGAATGGGATAGTGTTTAAACTTCGGAATGGGATAGTGTTTAAACATTAGAATGGGATAGTATTTAAACATCGGAATGGGATAGTATTTAAACATCGGAATGGGATAGTATTTAAACATCAGAATGTGATAAGAGTTTAAACATCAGAATGTGATAAGAGTTTAAACATCGGAATGGGACAGTGTTTAAACATTGGAATGCGATAGAGTTTAAACATTGGAATGGGATAGTATTTAAACATTGGAATGGGATAGTGTTTAAACTTCGGAATGGGATAGTGTTTAAACATTAGAATGGGATTGTATTTAAACATCGGAATGGGATAGTATTTAAGCATCGGAATGGGATAGTATTTAAACATTAGAATGTGATAAGAGTTTAAACATCGGAATGGGATAGTGTTTAAACATTGGAATGCGATAGAGTTTAAACATCGGAATGCGATAGAGTTTAAACATCGGAATGGGATAGAGTTTAAACATCGGAATGGGATAGTGTTTAGACATCGGAATGCGATAGAGTTTAAACATCGGAATGGGATAGAGTTTAAACATCGGAATGGGATAGAGTTTAAACATCGGAATGGGATAGAGTTTAAACATCGGAATGGGATAGAGTTTAAACATCGGAATGGGATAGAGTTTAAACATCGGAATGGGATAGAGTTTAAACATTGGAATGGGATAGTGTTTAAACATCGGAATGGGATAGTGTTTAAACATCGGAATGGGATAGAGTTTAAACATAGGAATGGGATAGTGTTTAAACATTGGAATGGGATAGTGTTTAAACATTAGAATGGGATAGAGTTTAAACATCGGAATGGGATAGAGTTTAAACATCAGAATGGGATAGTGTTTAAACATCGGAATGCGATAGAGTTTAAACATTAGAATGGGATAGAGTTTAAACATTAGAATGGGATAGAGTTAAAAAATTAGAATGGGATAGTCTTTAAACATCGGAATGGGATAGTATTTAAACATTGGAATGGGATAGTGTTTAAACATCGGAATGGGATAGTATTTAAACATCGGAATGGGATAATGTTTAAACATCGGAATAGGATAGAGTTTAAACATCGAAATGGGATAGTGTTTAAACATCGGAATGGGATAGAGTTTAAACATCGGAATGGGATAGAGTTTAAACATCGGAATGGGATAGTATTTAAACATTGGAATGGGATAGTGTTTAAACTTCGGAATGGGATAGTGTTTAAACATTAGAATGGGATAGTATTTAAACATCGGAATGGGATAGTATTTAAACATCGGAATGGGATAGTATTTAAACATCAGAATGTGATAAGAGTTTAAACATCGGAATGGGATAGTGTTTAAACATCAGAATGTGATAAGAGTTTAAACATCGGAATGGGATAGTGTTTAAACATCAGAATGTGATAAGAGTTTAAACATCGGAATGGGATAGTGTTTAAACATTGGAATGCGATAGAGTTTAAACATCGGAATGCGATAGAGTTTAAACATCGGAATGGGATAGAGTTTAAACATCGGAATGGGATAGTGTTTAAACATCAGAATGGGATAGTGTTTAAACATCGGAATGCGATAGAGTTTAAACATTAGAATGGGATAGAGTTTAAACATCGTAATGTGATAGAGTTTAAACATCGGAATAGGATAGAGTTTAAACATTAGAATGGGATTGTGTTTAAACATCGGAATGGGATAGAGTTTAAACATCGGAATGGGATAGTGTTAAAAAATTAGAATGGGATAGTCTTTAAACATCGGAATGGGATAGTATTTAAACATTGGAATGGGATAGAGTTTAAACATTGGAATGGGATAGAGTTTAAACATCGGAATGTGATAGAGTTTAAACATCGGAATGGGATAGAGTTTAAACATCGAAATGGGATAGTGTTTAAACATCGGAATGGGATAGAGTTTAAACATCGGAATGGGATAGAGTTTAAACATCGGAATGGGATAGTATATTAACATTGGAATGGGATAGTGTTTAAACTTCGGAATGGGATAGTGTTTAAACATTAGAATGGGATAGTATTTAAACATCGGAATGGGATAGTATTTAAACATCGGAATGGGATAGTATTTAAACATCAGAATGTGATAAGAGTTTAAACATCAGAATGTGATAAGAGTTTAAACATCGGAATGGGACAGTGTTTAAACATTGGAATGCGATAGAGTTTAAACATTGGAATGGGATAGTATTTAAACATTGGAATGGGATAGTGTTTAAACTTCGGAATGGGATAGTGTTTAAACATTAGAATGGGATTGTATTTAAACATCGGAATGGGATAGTATTTAAGCATCGGAATGGGATAGTATTTAAACATTAGAATGTGATAAGAGTTTAAACATCGGAATGGGATAGTGTTTAAACATTGGAATGCGATAGAGTTTAAACATCGGAATGCGATAGAGTTTAAACATCGGAATGGGATAGAGTTTAAACATCGGAATGGGATAGTGTTTAGACATCGGAATGCGATAGAGTTTAAACATCGGAATGGGATAGAGTTTAAACATCGGAATGGGATAGAGTTTAAACATCGGAATGGGATAGAGTTTAAACATCGGAATGGGATAGAGTTTAAACATCGGAATGGGATAGAGTTTAAAAATCGGAATGGGATAGAGTTTAAACATTGGAATGGGATAGTGTTTAAACATCGGAATGGGATAGTGTTTAAACATCGGAATGGGATAGAGTTTAAACATAGGAATGGGATAGTGTTTAAACATTGGAATGGGATAGTGTTTAAACATTAGAATGGGATAGAGTTTAAAAAATTAGAATGGGATAGTCTTTACACATTGGAATGGGATAGTGTTTAAACATCGGAATGGGATAGTATTTAAACATTGGAATTGGATAGTGTTTAAACATCAGAATGGGATAGAGTTTAAACATCGGAATGGGATAGTATTTAAACATCGGAATGGGATAGTATTTAAACATTAGAATGTGATAAGAGTTTAAAAATCGGAATGGGATAGTGTTTAAACATTGGAATGCGATAGAGTTTAAACATCGGAATGCGATAGAGTTTAAACATCGGAATGGGATAGAGTTTAAACATCGGAATGGGATAGTGTTTAAACATCGTAATGGGATAGTGTTTAAACATCGGAATGCGATAGAGTTTAAACATCGGAATGGGATAGTGTTTAAACATTGGAATGCGATAGAGTTTAAACATCGGAATGCGATAGAGTTTAAATATCGGAATGGGATAGAGTTTAAACATCGGAATGGGATAGTGTTTAAACATCGGAATGTGATAGAGTTTAAACATCGGAATAGGATAGAGTTTAAACATTAGAATGGGATAGTGTTTAAACATCGGAATGGGATAGAGTTTAAACATCGGAATGGGATAGAGTTTAAACATCGTAATGTGATAGAGTTTAAACATCGTAATGGAATAGAGTTTAAACATTGGAATGGGATAGTGTTTAAACATCGGAATGGGATAGTGTTTAAACATTGGAATGGGATAGTATTTAAACATTAGAATGGGATAGAGTTAAATAATTAGAATGGGATAGTCTTTAAACATCGGAATGGGATAGAATTTAAACATTGGAATGGGATAGAGTTTAAACATTGGAATGGGATAGAGTTTAAACATTAGAATGGGATAGTGTTTAAACATCGGAATGGGATAGAGTTTAAACATCAGAATGGGATAGAGTTTAAACATCGTAATGTGATAGAGTTTAAACAATAGAATGGGATAGTGTTTAAACATTCGAATGGGATAGTGTTTAAACATCGGAATGACATAGAGTTTTAACATCGTAATGTGATAGAGTTTAAACATCGGAATGGGATAGTGTTTAAACATTGGAATGGGATAGTGTTTAAACATTAGAATGGGATAGAGTTAAAAAATTAGAATGGGATAGTCTTTAAACATCGGAATGGGATAGTATTTAAACATTGGAATGGGATAGTGTTTAAACATCGGAATGGGATAGTATTTAAACATCAGAATGGGATAGTGTTTAAACATCGGAATAGGATAGAGTTTAAACATCGAAATGGGATAATGTTTAAACATCGGAATGGGATAGAGTTTAAACATCGGAATGGGATAGAGTTTAAACATCGGAATGGGATAGTATTTAAACATTGGAATGGGATAGTGTTTAAACTTCGGAATGGGATAGTGTTTAAACATTAGAATGGGATAGTATTTAAACATCGGAATGGGATAGTATTTAAACATCGGAATGGGATAGTATTTAAACATCAGAATGTGATAAGAGTTTAAACATCGGAATGGGATAGTGTTTAAACATTGGAATGCGATAGAGTTTAAACATCGGAATGCGATAGAGTTTAAACATCGGAATGGGATAGAGTTTAAACATCGGAATGGGATAGTGTTTAAACATCAGAATGGGATAGTGTTTTAACATCGGAATGCGATAGAGTTTAAATATTAGAATGGGATAGAGTTTAAACATTAGAATGGGATAGAGTTAAAAAATTAGAATGGGATAGTCTTTAAACATCGGAATGGGATAGTATTTAAACATTGGAATGGGATAGTGTTTAAACATCGGAATGGGATAGTATTTAAACATCGGAATGGGATAGTGTTTAAACATCGGAATAGGATAGAGTTTAAACATCGAAATGGGATAGTGTTTAAACATCGGAATGGGATAGAGTTTAAACATCGGAATGGGATAGAGTTTAAACATCGGAATGGGATAGTATTTAAACATTGGAATGGGATAGTGTTTAAACTTCGGAATGGGATAGTGTTTAAACATTAGAATGGGATAGTATTTAAACATCGGAATGGGATAGTATTTAAACATCGGAATGGGATAGTATTTAAACATCAGAATGTGATAAGAGTTTAAACATCGGAATGGGATAGTGTTTAAACATCAGAATGTGATAAGAGTTTAAACATCGGAATGGGATAGTGTTTAAACATTGGAATGCGATAGAGTTTAAACATCGGAATGCGATAGAGTTTAAACATCGGAATGGGATAGAGTTTAAACATCGGAATGGGATAGTGTTTAAACATCAGAATGGGATAGTGTTTAAACATCGGAATGCGATAGAGTTTAAACATTAGAATGGGATAGAGTTTAAACATTGTAATGTGATAGAGTTTAAACATCGGAATAGGATAGAGTTTAAACATCAGAATGTGATAAGAGTTTAAACATCGGAATGGGATAGTGTTTAAACATTGGAATGCGATAGAGTTTAAACATTGGAATGGGATAGTGTTTAAACATTAGAATGGGATTGTATTTAAACATCGGAATGGGATAGTATTTAAGCATCGGAATGGGATAGTATTTAAACATTAGAATGTGATAAGAGTTTAAACATCGGAATGGGATAGTGTTTAAACATTGGAATGCGATAGAGTTTAAACATCGGAATGCGATAGAGTTTAAACATCGGAATGGGATAGAGTTTAAACATCGGAATGGGATAGTGTTTAGACATCGGAATGCGATAGAGTTTAAACATCGGAATGGGATAGAGTTTAAACACCGGAATGGGATAGAGTTTAAACATCGGAATGGGATAGAGTTTAAACATCGGAATGGGATAGAGTTTAAACATCGGAATGGGATAGAGTTTAAACATCGGAATGGGATAGAGTTTAAACATTGGAATGGGATAGTGTTTAAACATCGGAATGGGATAGTGTTTAAACATCGGAATGGGATAGAGTTTAAACATCGGAATGGGATAGTGTTTAAACATTGGAATGGGATAGTGTTTAAACATTAGAATGGGATAGAGTTAAAAAATTAGAATGGGATAGTCTTTAAACATCGGAATGGGATAGTATTTAAACATTGGAATGGGATAGTGTTTAAACATCGGAATGGGATAGTATTTAAACATCGGAATGGGATAGTGTTTAAACATCGGAATAGGATAGAGTTTAAACATCGAAATGGGATAGTGTTTAAACATCGGAATGGGATAGAGTTTAAACATCGGAATGGGATAGAGTTTAAACATCGGAATGGGATAGTATTTAAACATTGGAATGGGATAGTGTTTAAACTTCGGAATGGGATAGTGTTTAAACATTAGAATGGGATAGTATTTAAACATCGGAATGGGATAGTATTTAAACATCGGAATGGGATAGTGTTTAAACATCAGAATGTGATAAGAGTTTAAACATCGGAATGGGATAGTGTTTAAACATCAGAATGTGATAAGAGTTTAAACATCGGAATGGGATAGTGTTTAAACATTGGAATGCGATAGAGTTTAAACATCGGAATGCGATAGAGTTTAAACATCGGAATGGGATAGAGTTTAAACATCGGAATGGGATAGTGTTTAAACATCAGAATGGGATAGTGTTTAAACATCGGAATGCGATAGAGTTTAAACATTAGAATGGGATAGAGTTTAAACATCGTAATGTGATAGAGTTTAAACATCGGAATAGGATAGAGTTTAAACATTAGAATGGGATAGTGTTTAAACATCGGAATGGGATAGAGTTTAAACATCGGAATGGGATAGTGTTTAAACATTGGAATGGGATAGTATTTAAACATTAGAATGGGATAGAGTTAAAAAATTAGAATGGGATAGTATTTAAACATTGGAATGGGATAGTGTTTAAACTTCGGAATGGGATAGTGTTTAAACATTAGAATGGGATAGTATTTAAACATCGGAATGGGATAGTATTTAAACATCGGAATGGGATAGTATTTAAACATCAGAATGTGATAAGAGTTTAAACATCGGAATGAGATAGTGTTTAAACATTGGAATGCGATAGAGTTTAAACATTGGAATGGGATAGTATTTAAACATTGGAATGGGATAGTGTTTAAACTTAGGAATGGGATAGTGTTTAAACATTAGAATGGGATTGTATTTAAACATCGGAATGGGATAGTATTTAAGCATCGGAATGGGATAGTATTTAAGCATTAGAATGTGATAAGAGTTTAAACATCGGAATGGGATAGTGTTTAAACATTGGAATGCGATAGAGTTTAAACATCGGAATGCGATAGAGTTTAAACATCGGAATGGGATAGAGTTTAAACATCGGAATGGGATAGTGTTTAGACATCGGAATGCGATAGAGTTTAAACATCGGAATGGGATAGAGTTTAAACATCGGAATGGGATAGAGTTTAAACATCGGAATGGGATAGAGTTTAAACATCGGAATGGGATAGAGTTTAAACATCGGAATGGGATAGAGTTTAACATCGGAATGGGATAGAGTTTAAACATCGGAATGGGATAGAGTTTAAACATTAGAATGGGATAGTGTTTAAACATCGGAATGGGATAGTGTTTAAACATCGGAATGGGATAGAGTTTAAACATAGGAATGGGATAGTGTTTAAACATTGGAATGGGTTAGTGTTTAAACATTAGAATGGGATAGAGTTTAAAAAATTAGAATGGGATAGTCTTTAAACATTGGAATGGGATAGTGTTTAAACATCGGAATGGGATAGTATTTAAACATTGGAATTGGATAGTGTTTAAACATTGGAATGCGATAGAGTTTAAACATCGGAATGCGATAGAGTTTAAACATCGGAATGGGATAGAGTTTAAACATCGGAATGGGATAGTGTTTAGACATCGGAATGCGATAGAGTTTAAACATCGGAATGGGATAGAGTTTAAACATCGGAATGGGATAGAGTTTAAACATCGGAATGGGATAGAGTTTAAACATCGGAATGGGATAGAGTTTAAACATCGGAATGGGATAGAGTTTAACATCGGAATGGGATAGAGTTTAAACATCGGAATGGGATAGAGTTTAAACATTAGAATGGGATAGTGTTTAAACATCGGAATGGGATAGTGTTTAAACATCGGAATGGGATAGAGTTTAAACATAGGAATGGGATAGTGTTTAAACATTGGAATGGGTTAGTGTTTAAACATTAGAATGGGATAGAGTTTAAAAAATTAGAATGGGATAGTCTTTAAACATTGGAATGGGATAGTGTTTAAACATCGGAATGGGATAGTATTTAAACATTGGAATTGGATAGTGTTTAAACATCAGAATGGGATAGAGTTTAAACATCGGAATGGGATAGTATTTAAACATCAGAATGGGATAGTATTTAAACATTAGAATGTGATAAGAGTTTAAAAATCGGAATGGGATAGTGTTTAAACATTGGAATGCGATAGAGTTTAAACATCGGAATGCGATAGAGTTTAAACATCGGAATGGGATAGAGTTTAAACATCGGAATGGGATAGTGTTTAAACATCGTAATGGGATAGTGTTTAAACATCGGAATGCGATAGAGTTTAAACATCGGAATGGGATAGAGTTTAAACATTGGAATGGGATAGAGTTTAAACATCGGAATGGGATAGAGTTTAAACATTGGAATGGGATAGTGTTTAAACATCGGAATTGGATAGTGTTTAAACATCGGAATGGGATAGAGTTTAAACATAGGAATGGGATAGTGTTTAAACATTGGAATGGGATAGTGTTTAAACATTAGAATGGGATAGAGTTAAAAAATTAGAATGGGATAGTCTTTAAACATTGGAATGGGATAGTGTTTAAACATCGGAATGGGATAGTATTTAAACATTGGAATTGGATAGTGTTTAAACATCGGAATGGGATAGAGTTTACACCACGAAATGGGATAGTGTTTAAACATTGGAATGCGATAGAGTTTAAACATCGGAATGCGATAGAGTTTAAACATCGGAATGGGATAGAGTTTAAACTTCGGAATGGGAGAGTGTTTAAACATCGTAATGGGATAGTGTTTAAACATCGGAATGCGATAGAGTTTAAACATCGGAATGGGATAGAGTTTAAACATTGGAATGGGATAGAGTTTAAACATCGGAATGGGATAGAGTTTAAACATTGGAATGGGATAGTGTTTAAACATCGGAATTGGATAGTGTTTAAACATCGGAATGGGATAGAGTTTAAACATAGGAATGGGATAGTGTTTAAACATTGGAATGGGATAGTGTTTAAACATTAGAATGGGATAGAGTTAAAAAATTAGAATGGGATAGTCTTTAAACATTGGAATGGGATAGTGTTTAAACATCGGAATGGGATAGTATTTAAACATCGGAATTGGATAGTGTTTAAACATCGGAATGGGATAGAGTTTAAACATCGGAATGGGATAGTGTTTAGACATCGGAATGCGATAGAGTTTAAACATCGGAATGGGATAGAGTTTAAACATCGGAATGGGATAGAGTTTAAACATCGGAATGGGATAGAGTTTAAACATCGGAATGGGATAGAGTTTAAACATCGGAATGGGATAGAGTTTAACATCGGAATGGGATAGAGTTTAAACATCGGAATGGGATAGAGTTTAAACATTAGAATGGGATAGTGTTTAAACATCGGAATGGGATAGTGTTTAAACATCGGAATGGGATAGAGTTTAAACATAGGAATGGGATAGTGTTTAAACATTGGAATGGGTTAGTGTTTAAACATTAGAATGGGATAGAGTTTAAAAAATTAGAATGGGATAGTCTTTAAACATTGGAATGGGATAGTGTTTAAACATCGGAATGGGATAGTATTTAAACATTGGAATTGGATAGTGTTTAAACATCAGAATGGGATAGAGTTTAAACATCGGAATGGGATAGTATTTAAACATCAGAATGGGATAGTATTTAAACATTAGAATGTGATAAGAGTTTAAAAATCGGAATGGGATAGTGTTTAAACATTGGAATGCGATAGAGTTTAAACATCGGAATGCGATAGAGTTTAAACATCGGAATGGGATAGAGTTTAAACATCGGAATGGGATAGTGTTTAAACATCGTAATGGGATAGTGTTTAAACATCGGAATGCGATAGAGTTTAAACATCGGAATGGGATAGAGTTTAAACATTGGAATGGGATAGAGTTTAAACATCGGAATGGGATAGAGTTTAAACATTGGAATGGGATAGTGTTTAAACATCGGAATTGGATAGTGTTTAAACATCGGAATGGGATAGAGTTTAAACATAGGAATGGGATAGTGTTTAAACATTGGAATGGGATAGTGTTTAAACATTAGAATGGGATAGAGTTAAAAAATTAGAATGGGATAGTCTTTAAACATTGGAATGGGATAGTGTTTAAACATCGGAATGGGATAGTATTTAAACATTGGAATTGGATAGTGTTTAAACATCGGAATGGGATAGAGTTTACACCACGAAATGGGATAGTGTTTAAACATTGGAATGCGATAGAGTTTAAACATCGGAATGCGATAGAGTTTAAACATCGGAATGGGATAGAGTTTAAACTTCGGAATGGGAGAGTGTTTAAACATCGTAATGGGATAGTGTTTAAACATCGGAATGCGATAGAGTTTAAACATCGGAATGGGATAGAGTTTAAACATTGGAATGGGATAGAGTTTAAACATCGGAATGGGATAGAGTTTAAACATTGGAATGGGATAGTGTTTAAACATCGGAATTGGATAGTGTTTAAACATCGGAATGGGATAGAGTTTAAACATAGGAATGGGATAGTGTTTAAACATTGGAATGGGATAGTGTTTAAACATTAGAATGGGATAGAGTTAAAAAATTAGAATGGGATAGTCTTTAAACATTGGAATGGGATAGTGTTTAAACATCGGAATGGGATAGTATTTAAACATTGGAATTGGATAGTGTTTAAACATCAGAATGGGATAGAGTTTACACCACGAAATGGGATAGTGTTTAAACTTCGGAATGGGATAGAGTTTAAACATCGGAATGGGATTGAGTTTAAACATTAGAATGGTATAGTGTTTAAACATCGGAATGGGATAGTATTTAAACATTGGAATGGGATAGTGTTTAAACATCGGAATGGGATAGTATTTAAACATCGGAATGGGATAGTATTTAAACATCGGAATGGGATAGTATTTAAACATCAGAATGTGATAAGAGTTTAAACATCGGAATGGGATAGTGTTTAAACATTGGAATGCGATAGAGTTTAAACATCGGAATGCGATAGAGTTTAAACATCGGAATGGGATAGAGTTTAAACATCGGAATGGGATAGTGTTTAAACATCAGAATGGGATAGTGTTTAAACATCGGAATGCGATAGAGTTTAAACATTAGAATGGGATAGAGTTTAAACATTAGAATGGGATAGAGTTAAAAAATTAGAATGGGATAGTCTTTAAACATCGGAATGGGATAGTATTTAAACATTGGAATGGGATAGTGTTTAAACATCGGAATGGGATAGTATTTAAACATCGGAATGGGATAATGTTTAAACATCGGAATAGGATAGAGTTTAAACATCGAAATGGGATAGTGTTTAAACATCGGAATGGGATAGAGTTTAAACATCGGAATGGGATAGAGTTTAAACATCGGAATGGGATAGTATTTAAACATTGGAATGGGATAGTGTTTAAACTTCGGAATGGGATAGTGTTTAAACATTAGAATGGGATAGTATTTAAACATCGGAATGGGATAGTATTTAAACATCGGAATGGGATAGTATTTAAACATCAGAATGTGATAAGAGTTTAAACATCGGAATGGGATAGTGTTTAAACATCAGAATGTGATAAGAGTTTAAACATCGGAATGGGATAGTGTTTAAACATCAGAATGTGATAAGAGTTTAAACATCGGAATGGGATAGTGTTTAAACATTGGAATGCGATAGAGTTTAAACATCGGAATGCGATAGAGTTTAAACATCGGAATGGGATAGAGTTTAAACATCGGAATGGGATAGTGTTTAAACATCAGAATGGGATAGTGTTTAAACATCGGAATGCGATAGAGTTTAAACATTAGAATGGGATAGAGTTTAAACATCGTAATGTGATAGAGTTTAAACATCGGAATAGGATAGAGTTTAAACATTAGAATGGGATAGTGTTTAAACATCGGAATGGGATAGAGTTTAAACATCGGAATGGGATAGTGTTAAAAAATTAGAATGGGATAGTCTTTAAACATCGGAATGGGATAGTATTTAAACATTGGAATGGGATAGAGTTTAAACATTGGAATGGGATAGAGTTTAAACATCGGAATGTGATAGAGTTTAAACATCGGAATGGGATAGAGTTTAAACATCGAAATGGGATAGTGTTTAAACATCGGAATGGGATAGAGTTTAAACATCGGAATGGGATAGAGTTTAAACATCGGAATGGGATAGTATATTAACATTGGAATGGGATAGTGTTTAAACTTCGGAATGGGATAGTGTTTAAACATTAGAATGGGATAGTATTTAAACATCGGAATGGGATAGTATTTAAACATCGGAATGGGATAGTATTTAAACATCAGAATGTGATAAGAGTTTAAACATCAGAATGTGATAAGAGTTTAAACATCGGAATGGGACAGTGTTTAAACATTGGAATGCGATAGAGTTTAAACATTGGAATGGGATAGTATTTAAACATTGGAATGGGATAGTGTTTAAACTTCGGAATGGGATAGTGTTTAAACATTAGAATGGGATTGTATTTAAACATCGGAATGGGATAGTATTTAAGCATCGGAATGGGATAGTATTTAAACATTAGAATGTGATAAGAGTTTAAACATCGGAATGGGATAGTGTTTAAACATTGGAATGCGATAGAGTTTAAACATCGGAATGCGATAGAGTTTAAACATCGGAATGGGATAGAGTTTAAACATCGGAATGGGATAGTGTTTAGACATCGGAATGCGATAGAGTTTAAACATCGGAATGGGATAGAGTTTAAACATCGGAATGGGATAGAGTTTAAACATCGGAATGGGATAGAGTTTAAACATCGGAATGGGATAGTGTTTAGACATCGGAATGCGATAGAGTTTAAACATCGGAATGGGATAGAGTTTAAACATCGGAATGGGATAGAGTTTAAACATCGGAATGGGATAGAGTTTAAACATCGGAATGGGATAGAGTTTAAACATCGGAATGGGATAGAGTTTAAACATCGGAATGGGATAGAGTTTAAACATTGGAATGGGATAGTGTTTAAACATCGGAATGGGATAGTGTTTAAACATCGGAATGGGATAGAGTTTAAACATAGGAATGGGATAGTGTTTAAACATTGGAATGGGATAGTGTTTAAACATTAGAATGGGATAGAGTTTAAACATCGGAATGGGATAGAGTTTAAACATCAGAATGGGATAGTGTTTAAACATCGGAATGCGATAGAGTTTAAACATTAGAATGGGATAGAGTTTAAACATTAGAATGGGATAGAGTTAAAAAATTAGAATGGGATAGTCTTTAAACATCGGAATGGGATAGTATTTAAACATTGGAATGGGATAGTGTTTAAACATCGGAATGGGATAGTGTTTAAACATCGGAATGGGATAGAGTTTAAACATAGGAATGGGATAGTGTTTAAACATTGGAATGGGATAGTGTTTAAACATTAGAATGGGATAGAGTTTAAACATCGGAATGGGATAGAGTTTAAACATCAGAATGGGATAGTGTTTAAACATCGGAATGCGATAGAGTTTAAACATTAGAATGGGATAGAGTTTAAACATTAGAATGGGATAGAGTTAAAAAATTAGAATGGGATAGTCTTTAAACATCGGAATGGGATAGTATTTAAACATTGGAATGGGATAGTGTTTAAACATCGGAATGGGATAGTATTTAAACATCGGAATGGGATAATGTTTAAACATCGGAATAGGATAGAGTTTAAACATCGAAATGGGATAGTGTTTAAACATCGGAATGGGATAGAGTTTAAACATCGGAATGGGATAGAGTTTAAACATCGGAATGGGATAGTATTTAAACATTGGAATGGGATAGTGTTTAAACTTCGGAATGGGATAGTGTTTAAACATTAGAATGGGATAGTATTTAAACATCGGAATGGGATAGTATTTAAACATCGGAATGGGATAGTATTTAAACATCAGAATGTGATAAGAGTTTAAACATCGGAATGGGATAGTGTTTAAACATCAGAATGTGATAAGAGTTTAAACATCGGAATGGGATAGTGTTTAAACATCAGAATGTGATAAGAGTTTAAACATCGGAATGGGATAGTGTTTAAACATTGGAATGCGATAGAGTTTAAACATCGGAATGCGATAGAGTTTAAACATCGGAATGGGATAGAGTTTAAACATCGGAATGGGATAGTGTTTAAACATCAGAATGGGATAGTGTTTAAACATCGGAATGCGATAGAGTTTAAACATTAGAATGGGATAGAGTTTAAACATCGTAATGTGATAGAGTTTAAACATCGGAATAGGATAGAGTTTAAACATTAGAATGGGATTGTGTTTAAACATCGGAATGGGATAGAGTTTAAACATCGGAATGGGATAGTGTTAAAAAATTAGAATGGGATAGTCTTTAAACATCGGAATGGGATAGTATTTAAACATTGGAATGGGATAGAGTTTAAACATTGGAATGGGATAGAGTTTAAACATCGGAATGTGATAGAGTTTAAACATCGGAATGGGATAGAGTTTAAACATCGAAATGGGATAGTGTTTAAACATCGGAATGGGATAGAGTTTAAACATCGGAATGGGATAGAGTTTAAACATCGGAATGGGATAGTATATTAACATTGGAATGGGATAGTGTTTAAACTTCGGAATGGGATAGTGTTTAAACATTAGAATGGGATAGTATTTAAACATCGGAATGGGATAGTATTTAAACATCGGAATGGGATAGTATTTAAACATCAGAATGTGATAAGAGTTTAAACATCAGAATGTGATAAGAGTTTAAACATCGGAATGGGACAGTGTTTAAACATTGGAATGCGATAGAGTTTAAACATTGGAATGGGATAGTATTTAAACATTGGAATGGGATAGTGTTTAAACTTCGGAATGGGATAGTGTTTAAACATTAGAATGGGATTGTATTTAAACATCGGAATGGGATAGTATTTAAGCATCGGAATGGGATAGTATTTAAACATTAGAATGTGATAAGAGTTTAAACATCGGAATGGGATAGTGTTTAAACATTGGAATGCGATAGAGTTTAAACATCGGAATGCGATAGAGTTTAAACATCGGAATGGGATAGAGTTTAAACATCGGAATGGGATAGTGTTTAGACATCGGAATGCGATAGAGTTTAAACATCGGAATGGGATAGAGTTTAAACATCGGAATGGGATAGAGTTTAAACATCGGAATGGGATAGAGTTTAAACATCGGAATGGGATAGAGTTTAAACATCGGAATGGGATAGAGTTTAAAAATCGGAATGGGATAGAGTTTAAACATTGGAATGGGATAGTGTTTAAACATCGGAATGGGATAGTGTTTAAACATCGGAATGGGATAGAGTTTAAACATAGGAATGGGATAGTGTTTAAACATTGGAATGGGATAGTGTTTAAACATTAGAATGGGATAGAGTTTAAAAAATTAGAATGGGATAGTCTTTACACATTGGAATGGGATAGTGTTTAAACATCGGAATGGGATAGTATTTAAACATTGGAATTGGATAGTGTTTAAACATCAGAATGGGATAGAGTTTAAACATCGGAATGGGATAGTATTTAAACATCGGAATGGGATAGTATTTAAACATTAGAATGTGATAAGAGTTTAAAAATCGGAATGGGATAGTGTTTAAACATTGGAATGCGATAGAGTTTAAACATCGGAATGCGATAGAGTTTAAACATCGGAATGGGATAGAGTTTAAACATCGGAATGGGATAGTGTTTAAACATCGTAATGGGATAGTGTTTAAACATCGGAATGCGATAGAGTTTAAACATCGGAATGGGATAGTGTTTAAACATTGGAATGCGATAGAGTTTAAACATCGGAATGCGATAGAGTTTAAATATCGGAATGGGATAGAGTTTAAACATCGGAATGGGATAGTGTTTAAACATCGGAATGTGATAGAGTTTAAACATCGGAATAGGATAGAGTTTAAACATTAGAATGGGATAGTGTTTAAACATCGGAATGGGATAGAGTTTAAACATCGGAATGGGATAGAGTTTAAACATCGTAATGTGATAGAGTTTAAACATCGTAATGGAATAGAGTTTAAACATTGGAATGGGATAGTGTTTAAACATCGGAATGGGATAGTGTTTAAACATTGGAATGGGATAGTATTTAAACATTAGAATGGGATAGAGTTAAATAATTAGAATGGGATAGTCTTTAAACATCGGAATGGGATAGAATTTAAACATTGGAATGGGATAGAGTTTAAACATTGGAATGGGATAGAGTTTAAACATTAGAATGGGATAGTGTTTAAACATCGGAATGGGATAGAGTTTAAACATCAGAATGGGATAGAGTTTAAACATCGTAATGTGATAGAGTTTAAACAATAGAATGGGATAGTGTTTAAACATTCGAATGGGATAGTGTTTAAACATCGGAATGACATAGAGTTTTAACATCGTAATGTGATAGAGTTTAAACATCGGAATGGGATAGTGTTTAAACATTGGAATGGGATAGTGTTTAAACATTAGAATGGGATAGAGTTAAAAAATTAGAATGGGATAGTCTTTAAACATCGGAATGGGATAGTATTTAAACATTGGAATGGGATAGTGTTTAAACATCGGAATGGGATAGTATTTAAACATCAGAATGGGATAGTGTTTAAACATCGGAATAGGATAGAGTTTAAACATCGAAATGGGATAATGTTTAAACATCGGAATGGGATAGAGTTTAAACATCGGAATGGGATAGAGTTTAAACATCGGAATGGGATAGTATTTAAACATTGGAATGGGATAGTGTTTAAACTTCGGAATGGGATAGTGTTTAAACATTAGAATGGGATAGTATTTAAACATCGGAATGGGATAGTATTTAAACATCGGAATGGGATAGTATTTAAACATCAGAATGTGATAAGAGTTTAAACATCGGAATGGGATAGTGTTTAAACATTGGAATGCGATAGAGTTTAAACATCGGAATGCGATAGAGTTTAAACATCGGAATGGGATAGAGTTTAAACATCGGAATGGGATAGTGTTTAAACATCAGAATGGGATAGTGTTTTAACATCGGAATGCGATAGAGTTTAAATATTAGAATGGGATAGAGTTTAAACATTAGAATGGGATAGAGTTAAAAAATTAGAATGGGATAGTCTTTAAACATCGGAATGGGATAGTATTTAAACATTGGAATGGGATAGTGTTTAAACATCGGAATGGGATAGTATTTAAACATCGGAATGGGATAGTGTTTAAACATCGGAATAGGATAGAGTTTAAACATCGAAATGGGATAGTGTTTAAACATCGGAATGGGATAGAGTTTAAACATCGGAATGGGATAGAGTTTAAACATCGGAATGGGATAGTATTTAAACATTGGAATGGGATAGTGTTTAAACTTCGGAATGGGATAGTGTTTAAACATTAGAATGGGATAGTATTTAAACATCGGAATGGGATAGTATTTAAACATCGGAATGGGATAGTATTTAAACATCAGAATGTGATAAGAGTTTAAACATCGGAATGGGATAGTGTTTAAACATCAGAATGTGATAAGAGTTTAAACATCGGAATGGGATAGTGTTTAAACATTGGAATGCGATAGAGTTTAAACATCGGAATGCGATAGAGTTTAAACATCGGAATGGGATAGAGTTTAAACATCGGAATGGGATAGTGTTTAAACATCAGAATGGGATAGTGTTTAAACATCGGAATGCGATAGAGTTTAAACATTAGAATGGGATAGAGTTTAAACATTGTAATGTGATAGAGTTTAAACATCGGAATAGGATAGAGTTTAAACATCAGAATGTGATAAGAGTTTAAACATCGGAATGGGATAGTGTTTAAACATTGGAATGCGATAGAGTTTAAACATTGGAATGGGATAGTGTTTAAACATTAGAATGGGATTGTATTTAAACATCGGAATGGGATAGTATTTAAGCATCGGAATGGGATAGTATTTAAACATTAGAATGTGATAAGAGTTTAAACATCGGAATGGGATAGTGTTTAAACATAGGAATGCGATAGAGTTTAAACATCGGAATGCGATAGAGTTTAAACATCGGAATGGGATAGAGTTTAAACATCGGAATGGGATAGTGTTTAGACATCGGAATGCGATAGAGTTTAAACATCGGAATGGGATAGAGTTTAAACACCGGAATGGGATAGAGTTTAAACATCGGAATGGGATAGAGTTTAAACATCGGAATGGGATAGAGTTTAAACATCGGAATGGGATAGAGTTTAAACATCGGAATGGGATAGAGTTTAAACATTGGAATGGGATAGTGTTTAAACATCGGAATGGGATAGTGTTTAAACATCGGAATGGGATAGAGTTTAAACATCGGAATGGGATAGTGTTTAAACATTGGAATGGGATAGTGTTTAAACATTAGAATGGGATAGAGTTAAAAAATTAGAATGGGATAGTCTTTAAACATCGGAATGGGATAGTATTTAAACATTGGAATGGGATAGTGTTTAAACATCGGAATGGGATAGTATTTAAACATCGGAATGGGATAGTGTTTAAACATCGGAATAGGATAGAGTTTAAACATCGAAATGGGATAGTGTTTAAACATCGGAATGGGATAGAGTTTAAACATCGGAATGGGATAGAGTTTAAACATCGGAATGGGATAGTATTTAAACATTGGAATGGGATAGTGTTTAAACTTCGGAATGGGATAGTGTTTAAACATTAGAATGGGATAGTATTTAAACATCGGAATGGGATAGTATTTAAACATCGGAATGGGATAGTGTTTAAACATCAGAATGTGATAAGAGTTTAAACATCGGAATGGGATAGTGTTTAAACATCAGAATGTGATAAGAGTTTAAACATCGGAATGGGATAGTGTTTAAACATTGGAATGCGATAGAGTTTAAACATCGGAATGCGATAGAGTTTAAACATCGGAATGGGATAGAGTTTAAACATCGGAATGGGATAGTGTTTAAACATCAGAATGGGATAGTGTTTAAACATCGGAATGCGATAGAGTTTAAACATTAGAATGGGATAGAGTTTAAACATCGTAATGTGATAGAGTTTAAACATCGGAATAGGATAGAGTTTAAACATTAGAATGGGATAGTGTTTAAACATCGGAATGGGATAGAGTTTAAACATCGGAATGGGATAGTGTTTAAACATTGGAATGGGATAGTATTTAAACATTAGAATGGGATAGAGTTAAAAAATTAGAATGGGATAGTATTTAAACATTGGAATGGGATAGTGTTTAAACTTCGGAATGGGATAGTGTTTAAACATTAGAATGGGATAGTATTTAAACATCGGAATGGGATAGTATTTAAACATCGGAATGGGATAGTATTTAAACATCAGAATGTGATAAGAGTTTAAACATCGGAATGAGATAGTGTTTAAACATTGGAATGCGATAGAGTTTAAACATTGGAATGGGATAGTATTTAAACATTGGAATGGGATAGTGTTTAAACTTAGGAATGGGATAGTGTTTAAACATTAGAATGGGATTGTATTTAAACATCGGAATGGGATAGTATTTAAGCATCGGAATGGGATAGTATTTAAGCATTAGAATGTGATAAGAGTTTAAACATCGGAATGGGATAGTGTTTAAACATTGGAATGCGATAGAGTTTAAACATCGGAATGCGATAGAGTTTAAACATCGGAATGGGATAGAGTTTAAACATCGGAATGGGATAGTGTTTAGACATCGGAATGCGATAGAGTTTAAACATCGGAATGGGATAGAGTTTAAACATCGGAATGGGATAGAGTTTAAACATCGGAATGGGATAGAGTTTAAACATCGGAATGGGATAGAGTTTAAACATCGGAATGGGATAGAGTTTAACATCGGAATGGGATAGAGTTTAAACATCGGAATGGGATAGAGTTTAAACATTAGAATGGGATAGTGTTTAAACATCGGAATGGGATAGTGTTTAAACATCGGAATGGGATAGAGTTTAAACATAGGAATGGGATAGTGTTTAAACATTGGAATGGGTTAGTGTTTAAACATTAGAATGGGATAGAGTTTAAAAAATTAGAATGGGATAGTCTTTAAACATTGGAATGGGATAGTGTTTAAACATCGGAATGGGATAGTATTTAAACATTGGAATTGGATAGTGTTTAAACATTGGAATGCGATAGAGTTTAAACATCGGAATGCGATAGAGTTTAAACATCGGAATGGGATAGAGTTTAAACATCGGAATGGGATAGTGTTTAGACATCGGAATGCGATAGAGTTTAAACATCGGAATGGGATAGAGTTTAAACATCGGAATGGGATAGAGTTTAAACATCGGAATGGGATAGAGTTTAAACATCGGAATGGGATAGAGTTTAAACATCGGAATGGGATAGAGTTTAACATCGGAATGGGATAGAGTTTAAACATCGGAATGGGATAGAGTTTAAACATTAGAATGGGATAGTGTTTAAACATCGGAATGGGATAGTGTTTAAACATCGGAATGGGATAGAGTTTAAACATAGGAATGGGATAGTGTTTAAACATTGGAATGGGTTAGTGTTTAAACATTAGAATGGGATAGAGTTTAAAAAATTAGAATGGGATAGTCTTTAAACATTGGAATGGGATAGTGTTTAAACATCGGAATGGGATAGTATTTAAACATTGGAATTGGATAGTGTTTAAACATCAGAATGGGATAGAGTTTAAACATCGGAATGGGATAGTATTTAAACATCAGAATGGGATAGTATTTAAACATTAGAATGTGATAAGAGTTTAAAAATCGGAATGGGATAGTGTTTAAACATTGGAATGCGATAGAGTTTAAACATCGGAATGCGATAGAGTTTAAACATCGGAATGGGATAGAGTTTAAACATCGGAATGGGATAGTGTTTAAACATCGTAATGGGATAGTGTTTAAACATCGGAATGCGATAGAGTTTAAACATCGGAATGGGATAGAGTTTAAACATTGGAATGGGATAGAGTTTAAACATCGGAATGGGATAGAGTTTAAACATTGGAATGGGATAGTGTTTAAACATCGGAATTGGATAGTGTTTAAACATCGGAATGGGATAGAGTTTAAACATAGGAATGGGATAGTGTTTAAACATTGGAATGGGATAGTGTTTAAACATTAGAATGGGATAGAGTTAAAAAAATAGAATGGGATAGTCTTTAAACATTGGAATGGGATAGTGTTTAAACATCGGAATGGGATAGTATTTAAACATTGGAATTGGATAGTGTTTAAACATCGGAATGGGATAGAGTTTACACCACGAAATGGGATAGTGTTTAAACATTGGAATGCGATAGAGTTTAAACATCGGAATGCGATAGAGTTTAAACATCGGAATGGGATAGAGTTTAAACTTCGGAATGGGAGAGTGTTTAAACATCGTAATGGGATAGTGTTTAAACATCGGAATGCGATAGAGTTTAAACATCGGAATGGGATAGAGTTTAAACATTGGAATGGGATAGAGTTTAAACATCGGAATGGGATAGAGTTTAAACATTGGAATGGGATAGTGTTTAAACATCGGAATTGGATAGTGTTTAAACATCGGAATGGGATAGAGTTTAAACATAGGAATGGGATAGTGTTTAAACATTGGAATGGGATAGTGTTTAAACATTAGAATGGGATAGAGTTAAAAAATTAGAATGGGATAGTCTTTAAACATTGGAATGGGATAGTGTTTAAACATCGGAATGGGATAGTATTTAAACATCGGAATTGGATAGTGTTTAAACATCGGAATGGGATAGAGTTTAAACATCGGAATGGGATAGTGTTTAGACATCGGAATGCGATAGAGTTTAAACATCGGAATGGGATAGAGTTTAAACATCGGAATGGGATAGAGTTTAAACATCGGAATGGGATAGAGTTTAAACATCGGAATGGGATAGAGTTTAAACATCGGAATGGGATAGAGTTTAACATCGGAATGGGATAGAGTTTAAACATCGGAATGGGATAGAGTTTAAACATTAGAATGGGATAGTGTTTAAACATCGGAATGGGATAGTGTTTAAACATCGGAATGGGATAGAGTTTAAACATAGGAATGGGATAGTGTTTAAACATTGGAATGGGTTAGTGTTTAAACATTAGAATGGGATAGAGTTTAAAAAATTAGAATGGGATAGTCTTTAAACATTGGAATGGGATAGTGTTTAAACATCGGAATGGGATAGTATTTAAACATTGGAATTGGATAGTGTTTAAACATCAGAATGGGATAGAGTTTAAACATCGGAATGGGATAGTATTTAAACATCAGAATGGGATAGTATTTAAACATTAGAATGTGATAAGAGTTTAAAAATCGGAATGGGATAGTGTTTAAACATTGGAATGCGATAGAGTTTAAACATCGGAATGCGATAGAGTTTAAACATCGGAATGGGATAGAGTTTAAACATCGGAATGGGATAGTGTTTAAACATCGTAATGGGAGAGTGTTTAAACATCGTAATGGGATAGTGTTTAAACATCGGAATGCGATAGAGTTTAAACATCGGAATGGGATAGAGTTTAAACATTGGAATGGGATAGAGTTTAAACATCGGAATGGGATAGAGTTTAAACATTGGAATGGGATAGTGTTTAAACATCGGAATTGGATAGTGTTTAAACATCGGAATGGGATAGAGTTTAAACATAGGAATGGGATAGTGTTTAAACATTGGAATGGGATAGTGTTTAAACATTAGAATGGGATAGAGTTAAAAAATTAGAATGGGATAGTCTTTAAACATTGGAATGGGATAGTGTTTAAACATCGGAATGGGATAGTATTTAAACATCGGAATTGGATAGTGTTTAAACATCGGAATGGGATAGAGTTTAAACATCGGAATGGGATAGTGTTTAGACATCGGAATGCGATAGAGTTTAAACATCGGAATGGGATAGAGTTTAAACATCGGAATGGGATAGAGTTTAAACATCGGAATGGGATAGAGTTTAAACATCGGAATGGGATAGAGTTTAAACATCGGAATGGGATAGAGTTTAACATCGGAATGGGATAGAGTTTAAACATCGGAATGGGATAGAGTTTAAACATTAGAATGGGATAGTGTTTAAACATCGGAATGGGATAGTGTTTAAACATCGGAATGGGATAGAGTTTAAACATAGGAATGGGATAGTGTTTAAACATTGGAATGGGTTAGTGTTTAAACATTAGAATGGGATAGAGTTTAAAAAATTAGAATGGGATAGTCTTTAAACATTGGAATGGGATAGTGTTTAAACATCGGAATGGGATAGTATTTAAACATTGGAATTGGATAGTGTTTAAACATCAGAATGGGATAGAGTTTAAACATCGGAATGGGATAGTATTTAAACATCAGAATGGGATAGTATTTAAACATTAGAATGTGATAAGAGTTTAAAAATCGGAATGGGATAGTGTTTAAACATTGGAATGCGATAGAGTTTAAACATCGGAATGCGATAGAGTTTAAACATCGGAATGGGATAGAGTTTAAACATCGGAATGGGATAGTGTTTAAACATCGTAATGGGATAGTGTTTAAACATCGGAATGCGATAGAGTTTAAACATCGGAATGGGATAGAGTTTAAACATTGGAATGGGATAGAGTTTAAACATCGGAATGGGATAGAGTTTAAACATTGGAATGGGATAGTGTTTAAACATCGGAATTGGATAGTGTTTAAACATCGGAATGGGATAGAGTTTAAACATAGGAATGGGATAGTGTTTAAACATTGGAATGGGATAGTGTTTAAACATTAGAATGGGATAGAGTTAAAAAATTAGAATGGGATAGTCTTTAAACATTGGAATGGGATAGTGTTTAAACATCGGAATGGGATAGTATTTAAACATTGGAATTGGATAGTGTTTAAACATCGGAATGGGATAGAGTTTACACCACGAAATGGGATAGTGTTTAAACATTGGAATGCGATAGAGTTTAAACATCGGAATGCGATAGAGTTTAAACATCGGAATGGGATAGAGTTTAAACTTCGGAATGGGAGAGTGTTTAAACATCGTAATGGGATAGTGTTTAAACATCGGAATGCGATAGAGTTTAAACATCGGAATGGGATAGAGTTTAAACATTGGAATGGGATAGAGTTTAAACATCGGAATGGGATAGAGTTTAAACATTGGAATGGGATAGTGTTTAAACATCGGAATTGGATAGTGTTTAAACATCGGAATGGGATAGAGTTTAAACATAGGAATGGGATAGTGTTTAAACATTGGAATGGGATAGTGTTTAAACATTAGAATGGGATAGAGTTAAAAAATTAGAATGGGATAGTCTTTAAACATTGGAATGGGATAGTGTTTAAACATCGGAATGGGATAGTATTTAAACATTGGAATTGGATAGTGTTTAAACATCAGAATGGGATAGAGTTTACACCACGAAATGGGATAGTGTTTAAACTTCGGAATGGGATAGAGTTTAAACATCGGAATGGGATTGAGTTTAAACATTAGAATGGTATAGTGTTTAAACATCGGAATGGGATAGTATTTAAACATTGGAATGGGATAGTGTTTAAACATCGGAATGGGATAGTATTTAAACATTGGAATTGGATAGTGTTTAAACATTGGAATGCGATAGAGTTTAAACATCGGAATGCGATAGAGTTTAAACATCGGAATGGGATAGAGTTTAAACATCGGAATGGGATAGTGTTTAGACATCGGAATGCGATAGAGTTTAAACATCGGAATGGGATAGAGTTTAAACATCGGAATGGGATAGAGTTTAAACATCGGAATGGGATAGAGTTTAAACATCGGAATGGGATAGAGTTTAAACATCGGAATGGGATAGAGTTTAACATCGGAATGGGATAGAGTTTAAACATCGGAATGGGATAGAGTTTAAACATTAGAATGGGATAGTGTTTAAACATCGGAATGGGATAGTGTTTAAACATCGGAATGGGATAGAGTTTAAACATAGGAATGGGATAGTGTTTAAACATTGGAATGGGTTAGTGTTTAAACATTAGAATGGGATAGAGTTTAAAAAATTAGAATGGGATAGTCTTTAAACATTGGAATGGGATAGTGTTTAAACATCGGAATGGGATAGTATTTAAACATTGGAATTGGATAGTGTTTAAACATCAGAATGGGATAGAGTTTAAACATCGGAATGGGATAGTATTTAAACATCAGAATGGGATAGTATTTAAACATTAGAATGTGATAAGAGTTTAAAAATCGGAATGGGATAGTGTTTAAACATTGGAATGCGATAGAGTTTAAACATCGGAATGCGATAGAGTTTAAACATCGGAATGGGATAGAGTTTAAACATCGGAATGGGATAGTGTTTAAACATCGTAATGGGATAGTGTTTAAACATCGGAATGCGATAGAGTTTAAACATCGGAATGGGATAGAGTTTAAACATTGGAATGGGATAGAGTTTAAACATCGGAATGGGATAGAGTTTAAACATTGGAATGGGATAGTGTTTAAACATCGGAATTGGATAGTGTTTAAACATCGGAATGGGATAGAGTTTAAACATAGGAATGGGATAGTGTTTAAACATTGGAATGGGATAGTGTTTAAACATTAGAATGGGATAGAGTTAAAAAATTAGAATGGGATAGTCTTTAAACATTGGAATGGGATAGTGTTTAAACATCGGAATGGGATAGTATTTAAACATTGGAATTGGATAGTGTTTAAACATCGGAATGGGATAGAGTTTACACCACGAAATGGGATAGTGTTTAAACATTGGAATGCGATAGAGTTTAAACATCGGAATGCGATAGAGTTTAAACATCGGAATGGGATAGAGTTTAAACTTCGGAATGGGAGAGTGTTTAAACATCGTAATGGGATAGTGTTTAAACATCGGAATGCGATAGAGTTTAAACATCGGAATGGGATAGAGTTTAAACATTGGAATGGGATAGAGTTTAAACATCGGAATGGGATAGAGTTTAAACATTGGAATGGGATAGTGTTTAAACATCGGAATTGGATAGTGTTTAAACATCGGAATGGGATAGAGTTTAAACATAGGAATGGGATAGTGTTTAAACATTGGAATGGGATAGTGTTTAAACATTAGAATGGGATAGAGTTAAAAAATTAGAATGGGATAGTCTTTAAACATTGGAATGGGATAGTGTTTAAACATCGGAATGGGATAGTATTTAAACATTGGAATTGGATAGTGTTTAAACATCAGAATGGGATAGAGTTTACACCACGAAATGGGATAGTGTTTAAACTTCGGAATGGGATAGAGTTTAAACATCGGAATGGGATTGAGTTTAAACATTAGAATGGTATAGTGTTTAAACATCGGAATGGGATAGTATTTAAACATTGGAATGGGATAGAGTTTAAACATCGGAATGGGATAGTGTTTAAACTTCGGAATGGGATAGTGTTTAAACATTAGAATGGGATAGTATTTAAACATCGGAATGGTATAGTATGTGAACATCGGAATGGGATAGTATTTAAACATCAGAATGTGATAAGAGTTTAAACATCGGAATGGGATAGTGTTTAAACATTGGAATGCGATAGAGTTTAAACATCGGAATGCGATAGAGTTTAAACATCGGAATGGGATAGAGTTTAAACATCGGAATGGGATAGTGTTTAAACATCGGAATGTGATAGAGTTTAAACATCGGAATAGGATAGAGTTTAAACATTAGAATGGGATAGTGTTTAAACATCGGAATGGGATAGAGTTTAAACATCGTAATGCGATAGAGTTTAAACATCGGAATGGGATAGAGTTTAAACATCGGAATGGGATTGTGCTAAAACATCGGAATGGGATAGAGTTTAAACATCGGAATGGGATAGTGTTTAAACATTGGAATGGGATAGTGTTTAAACATTAGAATGGGATAGAGTTAAAAAATTAGAATGGGATAGTCTTTATCCATCGGAATGGGATAGTATTTAATCATTGGAATAGGATAGTGTTTAAACATCGGAATGGGATAGTATTTAAACATCGGAATGGGATAGTGTTTAAACATCGGAATGGGATAGAGTTTAAACATCGAAATGGGATAGTGTTTAAACATCGGAATGGGATAGAGTTTAAACATCGGAATGGGATAGAGTTTAAACATCGGAATGGGATAGTATTTAAACATCCGAATGGGATAGTGTTTAAACATCAGAATGTGATAAGAGTTTAAACATCGGAATGGGATAGTGTTTAAACATTGGAATGCGATAGAGTTTAAACATCGGAATGCGATAGAGTTTAAACATCGGAATGGGATAGAGTTTAAACATCGGAATGGGATAGTGTTTAAACATCAGAATGGGATAGTGTTTAAACATCGGAATGCGATAGAGTTTAAACATTAGAATGGGATAGTGTTTAAACATCGGAATGGGATAGAGTTTAAACATCGGAATGGGATAGTGTTTAAACATTGGAATGGGATAGTATTTAAACATTAGAATGGGATAGTGTTTAAACATCGGAATGGGATAGAGTTTAAACATCGAAATGGGATAGTGTTTAAACATCGGAATGGGATAGAGTTTAAACATCGGAATGGGATAGAGTTTAAACATCGGAATGGGATAGTATTTAAACATTGAAATGGGATAGTGTTTAAACTTCGTAATGGGATAGTGTTTAAACATTAGAATGGGATAGTATTTAAACATCGGAATGGGATAATATTTAAACATCCGAATGGGATAGTGTTTAAACATCAGAATGTGATAAGAGTTTAAACATCGGAATGGGATAGTGTTTAAACATTGGAATGCGATAGAGTTTAAACATCGGAATGCGATAGAGTTTAAACATCGGAATGGGATAGAGTTTAAACATCGGAATGGGATAGTGTTTAAACATCAGAATGGGATAGTGTTTAAACATCGGAATGCGATAGAGTTTAAACATTAGAATGGGATAGTGTTTAAACATCGGAATGGGATAGAGTTTAAACATCGGAATGGGATAGTGTTTAAACATTGGAATGGGATAGTATTTAAACATTAGAATGGGATAGAGTTAAAAAATTAGAATGGGATAGTCTTTAAACATCGGAATGGGATTGAGTTTAAACATTAGAATGGTATAGTGTTTAAACATCAAAATGGGATAGTATTTAAACATTGGAATGGGATAGAGTTTAAACATCGGAATGGGAAAGTGTTTAAACTTCGGAATGGGATAGTGTTTAAACTTCGGAATGGGATAGTGTTTAAACATTAGAATGGGATAGTATTTAAACATCGGAATGGGATAGTATGTAAACATCGGAATGGGATAGTATTTAAACATCAGAATGTGATAAGAGTTTAAACATCGGAATGGGATAGTGTTTAAACATTGGAATGCGATAGAGTTTAAACATCGGAATGCGATAGAGTTTAAACATCGGAATGGGATAGAGTTTAAACATCGGAATGGGATAGTGTTTAAACATCAGAATGGGATAGTGTTTAAACATCGGAATGCGATAGAGTTTAAACATTAGAATGGGATAGTGTTTAAACATTGGAATGGGATAGAGTTTAAACATCGGAATGGGATAGTGTTTAAACATTGGAATGGGATAGTATTTAAACATTAGAATGGGATAGAGTTAAAAAATTAGAATGGGATAGTCTTTAAACATCGGAATGGGATTGAGTTTAAACATTAGAATGGTATAGTGTTTAAACATCAAAATGGGATAGTATTTAAACATTGGAATGGGATAGAGTTTAAACATCGGAATGGGAAAGTGTTTAAACTTCGGAATGGGATAGTGTTTAAACTTCGGAATGGGATAGTGTTTAAACATTAGAATGGGATAGTATTTAAACATCGGAATGGGATAGTATGTAAACATCGGAATGGGATAGTATTTAAACATCAGAATGTGATAAGAGTTTAAACATCGGAATGGGATAGTGTTTAAACATTGGAATGCGATAGAGTTTAAACATCGGAATGCGATAGAGTTTAAACATCGGAATGGGATAGAGTTTAAACATCGGAATGGGATAGTGTTTAAACATCGGAATGTGATAGAGTTTAAACATCGGAATAGGATAGAGTTTAAACATTAGAATGGGATAGTGTTTAAACATCGGAATGGGATAGAGTTTAAACATCGGAATGGGATAGAGTTTAAACATCGTAATGTGATAGAGTTTAAACATCGTAATGGAATAGAGTTTAAACATTGGAATGGGATAGTGTTTAAACATCGGAATGGGATAGTGTTTAAACATTGGAATGGGATAGTATTTAAATATTAGAATGGGATAGAGTTAAATAATTAGAATGGGATAGTCTTTAAACATCGGAATGGGATAGAATTTAAACATTGGAATGGGATAGAGTTTAAACATTGGAATGGGATAGAGTTTAAACATTAGAATGGGATAGTGTTTAAACATCGGAATGGGATAGAGTTTAAACATCAGAATGGGATAGAGTTTAAACATCGTAATGTGATAGAGTTTAAACATTAGAATGGGATAGTGTTTAAACTTTCGAATGGGATAGTGTTTAAACATCGGAATGACATAGAGTTTTAACATCGTAATGTGATAGAGTTTAAACATCGGAATGGGATAGTGCTTAAACATCGGAATGGGATAGAGTTTAAACATCGGAATGGGATAGTGTTTAAACATTGGAATGGGATAGTGTTTAAACATTAGAATGGGATAGCGTTAAAAAAATAGAATGGGATAGTCTTTAAACATCGGAATGGGATAGTATTTAAACATTGGAATGGGATAGTGTTTAAACATCGGAATGGGATAGTATTTAAACATCGGAATGGGATAGTGTTTAAACATCGGAATAGGATAGAGTTTAAACATCGAAATGGGATAGTGTTTAAACATCGGAATGGGATAGAGTTTAAACATCGGAATGGGATAGAGTTTAAACATCGGAATGGGATAGTATTTAAACATCGGAATGGGATAGTGTTTAAACTTCGGAATGGCATAGTGTTTAAACATTAGAATGGGATAGTATTTAAACATCGGAATGGGCTAGTATTTAAACATCGGAATGGGATAGTGTTTAAACATCAGAATGTGATAAGAGTTTAAACATCGGAATGGGATAGTGTTTAAACATTGGAATGCGATAGAGTTTAAACATCGGAATGCGATAGAGTTTAAACATCGGAATGGGATAGAGTTTAAACATCGGAATGGGATAGTGTTTAAACATCGGAATGGGATAGTGTTTAAACATTGGAATGGGATAGTGTTTAAACATTAGAATGGGATAGCGTTAAAAAAATAGAATGGGACAGTCTTTAAACATCGGAATGGGATAGTATTTAAACATTGGAATGGGATAGTGTTTAAACATCGGAATGGGATAGTATTTAAACATCGGAATGGGATAGTGTTTAAACATCGGAATAGGATAGAGTTTAAACATCGAAATGGGATAGTGTTTAAACATCGGAATGGGATAGAGTTTAAACATCGGAATGGGATAGAGTTTAAACATCGGAATGGGATAGTATTTAAACATTGGAATGGGATAGTGTTTAAACTTCGGAATGGCATAGTGTTTAAACATTAGAATGGGATAGTATTTAAACATCGGAATGGGATAGTATTTAAACATCGGAATGGGATAGTGTTTAAACATCAGAATGTGATAAGAGTTTAAACATCGGAATGGGATAGTGTTTAAACATTGGAATGCGATAGAGTTTAAACATCGGAATGGGATAGTGTTTAAACATTGGAATGGGATAGTGTTTAAACATTAGAATGGGATAGCGTTAAAAAAATAGAATGGGATAGTCTTTAAACATCGGAATGGGATAGTATTTAAACATTGGAATGGGATAGTGTTTAAACATCGGAATGGGATAGTATTTAAACATCGGAATGGGATAGTGTTTAAACATCGGAATAGGATAGAGTTTAAACATCGAAATGGGATAGTGTTTAAACATCGGAATGGGATAGAGTTTAAACATCGGAATGGGATAGAGTTTAAACATCGGAATGGGATAGTATTTAAACATTGGAATGGGATAGTGTTTAAACTTCGGAATGGCATAGTGTTTAAACATTAGAATGGGATAGTATTTAAACATCGGAATGGGATAGTATTTAAACATCGGAATGGGATAGTGTTTAAACATCAGAATGTGATAAGAGTTTAAACATCGGAATGGGATACTGTTTAAACATTGGAATGCGATAGAGTTTAAACATCGGAATGCGATAGAGTTTAAACATCGGAATGGGATAGAGTTTAAACATCGGAATGGGATAGTGTTTAAACATCGGAATGGGATAGTGTTTAAACATTGGAATGGGATAGTGTTTAAACATTAGAATGGGATAGCGTTAAAAAAATAGAATGGGACAGTCTTTAAACATCGGAATGGGATAGTATTTAAACATTGGAATGGGATAGTGTTTAAACATCGGAATGGGATAGTATTTAAACATCGGAATGGGATAGTGTTTAAACATCGGAATAGGATAGAGTTTAAACATCGAAATGGGATAGTGTTTAAACATCGGAATGGGATAGAGTTTAAACATCGGAATGGGATAGAGTTTAAACATCGGAATGGGATAGTATTTAAACATTGGAATGGGATAGTGTTTAAACTTCGGAATGGCATAGTGTTTAAACATTAGAATGGGATAGTATTTAAACATCGGAATGGGATAGTATTTAAACATCGGAATGGGATAGTGTTTAAACATCAGAATGTGATAAGAGTTTAAACATCGGAATGGGATAGTGTTTAAACATTGGAATGCGATAGAGTTTAAACATCGGAATGCGATAGAGTTTAAACATCGGAATGGGATAGAGTTTAAACATCGGAATGGGATAGTGTTTAAACATCAGAATGGGATAGTGTTTAAACACCGGAATGCGATAGAGTTTAAACATTAGAATGGGATAGAGTTTAAACATCGTAATGTGATAGAGTTTAAACATCGGAATAGGATAGAGTTTAAACATTAGAATGGGATAGTGTTTAAACATCGGAATGGGATAGAGTTTAAACATCGGAATGGGATAGTGTTTAAACATTGGAATGGGATAGTATTTAAACATTAGAATGGGATAGAGTTAAAAAATTAGAATGGGATAGTCTTTAAACATCGGAATGGGATAGTATTTCAACATTGGAATGGGATTGTGTTTAAACATCGGAATGGGATAGGATTTAAACATTGGAATTGGATAGTGTTTAAACATTAGAATGGGATAGTATTTAAACATCGGAATGGGATAGTATGTAAACATCGGAATGGGATAGTATTTAAACATCAGAATGTGATAAGAGTTTAAACATCGGAATGGGATAGTGTTTAAACATTGGAATGCGATAGAGTTTAAACATCGGAATGCAAAAGAGTTTAAACATCGGAATGGGATAGAGTTTAAACATCGGAATGGGATAGTGTTTAAACATCGGAATGTGATAGAGTTTAAACATCGGAATAGGATAGAGTTTAAACATTAGAATGGGATAGTGTTTAAACATCGGAATGGGATAGAGTTTAAACATCGTAATGCGATAGAGTTTAAACATCGGAATGGGATAGAGTTTAAACATCGGAATGGGATAGTGCTTAAACATCGGAATGGGACAGAGTTTAAACATCGGAATGGGATAGTGTTTAAACATTGGAATGGGATAGTGTTTAAACATTAGAATGGGATAGAGTTAAAAAATTAGAATGGGATAGTCTTTAAACATCGGAATGGGATAGTATTTAATCATTGGAATAGGATAGTGTTTAAACATCGGAATGGGATAGTATTTAAACATCGGAATGGGATAGTGTTTAAACATCGGAATGGGATAGAGTTTAAACATCGAAATGGGATAGTGTTTAAACATCGGAATGGGATAGAGTTTAAACATCGGAATGGGATAGATTTTAAACATCGGAATGGGATAGTATTTAAACATTGAAATGGGATAGTGTTTAAACTTCGGAATGGGATAGTGTTTAAACATTAGAATGGGATAGTATTTAAACATCGGAATGGGATAATATTTAAACATCGGAATGGGATAGTGTTTAAACATCAGAATGTGATAAGAGTTTAAACATCGGAATGGGATAGTGTTTAAACATTGGAATGCGATAGAGTTTAAACATCGGAATGCGATAGAGTTTAAACATCGGAATGGGATAGAGTTTAAACATCGGAATGGGATAGTGTTTAAACATCAGAATGGGATAGTGTTTAAACATCGGAATGGGATAGAGTTTAAACATCGGAATGGGATAGTGTTTAAACATCAGAATGGGATAGTGTTTAAACATCGGATTAGGATAGAGTTTAAACATTAGAATGGGATAGTGTTTAAACATCGGAATGGGATAGAGTTTAAACATCGGAATGGGATAGTGTTTAAACATTGGAATGGGATAGTATTTAAACATTAGAATGGGATAGAGTTAAAAAATTAGAATGGGATAGTCTTTAAACATCGGAATGGGATTGAGTTTAAACATTAGAATGGTATAGTGTTTAAACATCAAAATGGGATAGTATTTAAACATTGGAATGGGATAGAGTTTAAACATCGGAATGGGATAGTGTTTAAACTTCGGAATGGGATAGTGTTTAAACTTCGGAATGGGAAAGTGTTTAAACATTAGAATGGGATAGTATTTAAACATCGGAATGGGATAGTATGTAAACATCGGAATGGGATAGTATTTAAACATCAGAATGTGATAAGAGTTTAAACATCGGAATGGGATAGTGTTTAAACATTGGAATGCGATAGAGTTTAAACATCGGAATGCGATAGAGTTTAAACATCGGAATGGGATAGAGTTTAAACATCGGAATGGGATAGTGTTTAAACATCAGAATGGGATAGTGTTTAAACATTGGAATGGGATAGTATTTAAACATTAGAATGGGATAGAGTTAAATAATTAGAATGGGATAGTCTTTAAACATCGGAATGGGATAGAATTTAAACATTGGAATGGGATAGAGTTTAAACATTGGAATGGGATAGAGTTTAAACATTAGAATGGGATAGTGTTTAAACATCGGAATGGGATAGAGTTTAAACATCAGAATGGGATAGAGTTTAAACATCGCAATGTGATAGAGTTTAAACATTAGAATGGGATAGTGTTTAAACTTTCGAATGGGATAGTGTTTAAACATCGGAATGACATAGAGTTTTAACATCGTAATGTGATAGAGTTTAAACATCGGAATGGGATAGTGCTTAAACATCGGAATGGGATAGAGTTTAAACATCGGAATGGGATAGTGTTTAAACATTGGAATGGGATAGTGTTTAAACATTAGAATGGGATAGAGTTTAAACATCGGAATGGGATAGTATTTAAACATTGGAATGGGATAGTGTTTAAACTTCGGAATGGCATAGTGTTTAAACATTAGAATGGGATAGTCTTTAAACATCGGAATGGGATAGTATTTAAACATTGGAATGGGATAGTGTTTAAACATCGGAATGGGATAGTATTTAAACATCGGAATGGGATAGTGTTTAAACATCGGAATAGGATAGAGTTTAAACATCGAAATGGGATAGTGTTTAAACATCGGAATGGGATAGAGTTTAAACATCGGAATGGGATAGAGTTTAAACATCGGAATGGGATAGTATTTAAACATTGGAATGGGATAGTGTTTAAACTTCGGAATGGCATAGTGTTTAAACATTAGAATGGGATAGTATTTAAACATCGGAATGGGATAGTATTTAAACATCGGAATGGGATAGTGTTTAAACATCAGAATGTGATAAGAGTTTAAACATCGGAATGGGATAGTGTTTAAACATTGGACTGCGATAGAGTTTAAACATCGGAATGCGATAGAGTTTAAACATCGGAATGGGATAGAGTTTAAACATCGGAATGGGATAGTGTTTAAACATCAGAATGGGATAGTGTTTAAACACCGGAATGCGATAGAGTTTAAACATCAGAATGGGATAGTGTTTAAACATTAGAATGGGATAGTATTTAAACATCGGAATGGGATAGTATTTAAACATCGGAATGGGATAGTATTTAAACATCAGAATGTGATAAGAGTTTAAACATCGGAATGGGATAGTGTTTAAACATCGGAATGCGATAGAGTTTAAACATTAGAATGGGATAGAGTTTAAACATCGGAATGGGATAGTATTTAAACATTAGAATGGGATTAAGTTAAAAAATTAGAATGGGATAGTCTTTAAACATCGGAATGGGATGGTATTTAAACATTGGAATGGGATAGAGTATAAACATTGGAATGGGATAGAGTTTAAACATCGGAATGTGATAGAGTTTAAACATCGGAATGCGATAGTGTTTAAACATCGGAATGCGATAGAGTTTAAACATCGGAATGCGATAGAGTTTAAACATCGGAATGTGATAGTGTTTAAACATTGGAATGTGATAGTGTTTAAACATTAGAATGGGATAGAGTTAAATAATTAGAATGGGATAGTCTTTAAACATCGGAATGGGATAGAATTTAAACATTGGAATGGGATAGAGTTTAAACATTGGAATGGGATAGAGTTTAAACATTAGAATGGGATAGTGTTTAAACATCGGAATGGGATAGAGTTTAAACATCAGAATGGGATAGAGTTTAAACATCGTAATGTGATAGAGTTTAATCATTAGAATGGGATAGTGTTTAAACTTTCGAATGGGATAGTGTTTAAACATCGGAATGACATAGAGTTTTAACATCGTAATGTGATAGAGTTTAAACATCGGAATGGGATAGTGCTTAAACATCGGAATGGGATAGAGTTTAAACATCGGAATGGGATAGTGTTTAAACATTGGAATGGGATAGTGTTTAAACATTAGAATGGGATAGAGTTTAAACATCGGAATGGGATAGTATTTAAACATTGGAATGGGATAGTGTTTAAACTTCGGAATGGCATAGTGTTTAAACATTAGAATGGGATAGTCTTTAAACATCGGAATGGGATAGTATTTAAACATTGGAATGGGATAGTGTTTAAACATCGGAATGGGATAGTATTTAAACATCGGAATGGGATAGTGTTTAAACATCGAAATGGGATAGTGTTTAAACATCGGAATGGGATAGAGTTTAAACATCGGAATGGGATAGAGTTTAAACATCGGAATGGGATAGTATTTAAACATTGGAATGGGATAGTGTTTAAACTTCGGAATGGCATAGTGTTTAAACATTAGAATGGGATAGTATTTAAACATCGGAATGGGATAGTATTTAAACATCGGAATGGGATAGTGTTTAAACATCAGAATGTGATAAGAGTTTAAACATCGGAATGGGATAGTGTTTAAACATTGGACTGCGATAGAGTTTAAACATCGGAATGCGATAGAGTTTAAACATCGGAATGGGATAGAGTTTAAACATCAGAATGGGATAGTGTTTAAACACCGGAATGCGATAGAGTTTAAACATCAGAATGGGATAGTGTTTAAACATTAGAATGGGATAGTATTTAAACATCGGAATGGGATAGTATTTAAACATCAGAATGTGATAAGAGTTTAAACATCGGAATGGGATAGTGTTTAAACATCGGAATGCGATAGAGTTTAAACATTAGAATGGGATAGAGTTTAAACATCGGAATGGGATAGTATTTAAACATTAGAATGGGATTAAGTTAAAAAATTAGAATGGGATAGTCTTTAAACATCGGAATGGGATGGTATTTAAACATTGGAATGGGATAGAGTTTAAACATTGGAATGGGATAGAGTTTAAACATCGGAATGTGATAGAGTTTAAACATCGGAATGCGATAGTGTTTAAACATCGGAATGCGATAGAGTTTAAACATCGGAATGCGATAGAGTTTAAACATCGGAATGTGATAGTGTTTAAACATTGGAATGTGATAGTGTTTAAACATCGGAATGCGATAAAGTTTAAACATCGGAATGCGATAGTTTAAACATCGGAATGCGATAGAGTTTAAACATTGGAATGTGATAGAGTTTAAACATCGGAATGGGATAGAGTTTAAACATCGGAATGTGATAGTGTTTAAACTTCGGAATGGGATAGAGTTTTAACATCGGAATGTGATAGAGTTTAAACATCGGAATGCGATAGTGTTTAGACATCGGAATGCGATAGAGTTTAAACATCGGAATGGGATAGAGTTTAAACATCGGAATGCGATAGTGTTTAGACATCAGAATGCGATAGAGTTTAAACATCGGAATGCGATAGTGTTTAAACATCGGAATGCGATAGTGTTTAGACATCGGAATGCGATAGAGTTTAAACATCGGAATGGGATAGAGTTTAAACATCGGAATGGGATAGTATTTAAACATTGGAATGGGATAGTGTTTAAACTTCGGAATGGCATAGTGTTTAAACATTAGAATGGGATAGTATTTAAACATCGGAATGGGATAGTATTTAAACATCGGAATGGGATAGTGTTTAAACATCAGAATGTGATAAGAGTTTAAACATCGGAATGGGATAGTGTTTAAACATTGGACTGCGATAGAGTTTAAACATCGGAATGCGATAGAGTTTAAACATTAGAATGGGATAGAGTTTAAACATCGGAATGGGATAGTATTTAAACATTAGAATGGGATTAAGTTAAAAAATTAGAATGGGATAGTCTTTAAACATCGGAATGGGATAGTATTTAAACATTGGAATGGGATAGAGTTTAAACATTGGAATGGGATAGAGTTTAAACATCGGAATGTGATAGAGTTTAAACATCGGAATGCGATAGTGTTTAAACATCGGAATGCGATAGAGTTTAAACATCGGAATGCGATAGAGTTTAAACATCGGAATGTGATAGTGTTTAAACATTGGAATGTGATAGTGTTTAAACATCGGAATGCGATAGAGTTTAAACATCGGAATGCGATAGTTTAAACATCGGAATGCGATAGAGTTTAAACATTGGAATGTGATAGAGTTTAAACATCGGAATGGGATAGAGTTTAAACATCGGAATGCGATAGTGTTTAGACATCAGAATGCGATAGAGTTTAAACATCGGAATGCGATAGTGTTTAAACATCGGAATGCGATAGTGTTTAGACATCGGAATGCGATAGAGTTTCAACATCTTCTTGGACTGAAAGTCGAAATGAAAGTTAGGTACCTGAAGCCTTTTTCTTCTCCTCTCCTCCTCTGCTACTCTTCCCTCTCTCCTCTACTAGTCTTCGCATATTCCTTCCATCCTTTCAAGCCTATCCAACGCCTTGGGACATTGCAAAACAGAGAGAGAGAGGTTGTGAAATGGAGGCAACGCAGAAAGAAAGAGAAAGAAAGAGTTCCCTGGCACAGGCTCTAGATAGCCACTTTCACATACTAATTTCACACATTACTTAGCCGTTCCCAAAACTACTGACAAGCACTGCCTCCTGATTATTCCCACCATGCATTATCCTTCCACAAATTACATTGCTCGGCACCACACAACTATCCCATCCATCCCCTTGCTGCTGTCAGCCCGGCCTGATTTGGAAATATTGTTTAATTATCCTCAGAGAGAAAGGGGTTGTGTCCCAAATGGCACCCTATTCCCCATATAAGGCCCACGGGGCTCTGGTCAAAAGTAGTGCACTAAATAGGAAATAGGGTGCCATTTGGGATGAACCCGAGGTCTCTAATAGCAGCTAGGCTTGGATTGTGTTATCTCCAACCGCTCTGAAAAAAAAACATTCTTTATGCCCACAGCCAGCCATTATTGGCCCATATATCAGCTGGCGCATGTGAAAGCAGTGTAAAAACAGTCACACTAAATATATATCTATCCCCAGCCGGCACAGACACGCCGTCTGCCTGCTTCAACACCGCCTGTCTGTGTTCAGAGGAAGGCCTTGTATTGGAAACCATGGTGCCCGGAGACAACAGGAGTCTGAGTCTCCAGTGCTGGTGGGAACAGGACTAGTCACATCCAGGCCCATGTATCTGATCAAAACTCTCTAGTGCTAGTTCTTATTTTTTATTTATTAATTGCCGATACCCAACTGCCAACACCATAGGATTCATTACCAAACTTTTCATGATAAAAGTTACTTTTTTTTATTTCAATATTTCAAAGAACACAAATTGTTATTCAGGAGTAAGAGTGTTTCTATTGGGAGGATGTGTTTGATATTCTGCTGAGCGCTGATGGTTAGAACACAGGGCCACTCTCTGGTCTGTCTGTTGGGACTACTGGAGCACGGGCTTTTTTCACACACACACACGCACGCACGCACACACACACACACACACACACACACACACACACACACACACACACACACACACACACACACACACACACACACACACACACACACACACACACACACACACACACACACACACACACACACAAGCACTTACGGACAACTACACATGCACGTACACACGCACACATGCACTATGAAGCACTCTGTGTCCTGCTAATGCTTGATTACATTTCATACACAAACACACACGCGCACACTCACAAGCACACGTGCCTACTGTACTTGCATGTATCCCTGTGCAGTATGTGCTGTATGCAGGATGTATCATATTCCTGCACATGTGCACATACACAGCTCTTTCATAGAGATAGAGACAATTCATATTTGACAAGTGACTGCAGGCTGTAAACCTCCAGTGACAGACAGCGGAGTGTTAAAGAGATCAGTAGATCAGGTAGAAAAGGAAGAAACCCATTTCTGAACAATGAAGGACAGGTGAATGGAGATCAAAGTGTCTTCCAGATCAGTTGGCATGAAAGATTAAAATGCAGATAGTTAATAATCATCCCATCAGAGTGTCGTTTATACCGTAATTATGTCTCTGTGCTCTCTACAGAGGTCAAACAGAAGCAGTGAAAGCTCATTCCACGATTTAACAAACTGCTCTTGAACCTGTGGAGCAAAGGTCAAAGGACGCGATACATTCTCCTACCACCACCTGAAGGAATCACCCTTTGACGGTAGCGTGAGCGGAAGGAAAAGGGTGAAAGAGAAAAAGAAAGCAAGAGAAAGAGGAGTAGGAGGTGATGGTGGACGGCGGTGTTACAACAACATAGGAATCAATACGGGCGTAGGCCAGGTTTCAATTCATTCCAAAACAACACGCATGAATTCTTTCCAATTTCCAGCTAATATTGCCTTTCTGCACGCCTGCACCCCCTCTGCCACCATCGCACTGCACAAATCCCCAGATATCTGTCAGAACCTGAGACCAAAAACAGAATAAAGGGGGAAAAATAAGAAAAGGTAGTGAAAGAGAGAGAAAACTTTCGTTTTTTTTGTCTCTGTCATCTGTAGCAGAATGGAAAGTAGCCCCTTGATATAGATGCTAACATTGAGAACTTTTCATTTAATCTTTTTTTCCATTCTCTTCCAAGCCCCATAGCGCTATTCAATTGTGGTGGAGGTGGTGTACAAAGAAAATGGTCATAAAACAATAATGCTGTGTGTGTTTTGTAATATAATACAGGAAAGGCGATGGTCCTTGACTGGATGATACACAGGCAAGTTAAACTGTGTGGTGCTGAGAGAGAGAGAGAGAGAGAGAGAGAGAGAGTACAATGTAGTTCTATATCAGTGGAGGCTCCTCAGAGGAGGAAGGGGAGGACCATCCTCCTCAGTGAATGTCATAAACATTTAAATTGTTAAACATTTAAAAAGTTATCCTTTTTAGATAAAACTATAATAAATATAATCACATATCACTAAAAAACTGATTAAAACACACTAATAAGGTCTACAGTAGCCTCAACAGCACTCTGTAGGGTAGCACCATTGTGTAGCTGGAGGACGGCTAGCTTCCGTCCTGCTCTTGGTACATTGACTTCACTACAAAACGTAGGAGGCTCATAGTTCTCACTCCCTTCTATAGACTTACACAGTAATTATGACAACTTCCGGAGGACGTCCTCCAGCATATCAGAGCTCTTCCAGCATGAACTGACAAGTTGTCCACCCAATCAAAGGATCAGAGAATTAATCTAGTACTGAAAGCATAAGCTACAGCTAGCTAGCATTTAGTGTATAACATGTGGTGAGTAGTTGACTCAAAGAGAGAGAAAGACAATTGTTGAACAGTTTTGAACAACTTAATTTCTTCCAAAAAGAAGGAGAATCAAGAGAGAAATATATGTAGAGAGAGATTTTGTATTTTTTTCACTTTCCGTTTCACTTACCTAACAGAGGGATGCTATACATGTATGTGGACACTTCCAAGTCAAGGTAAGCTTTTGGTTTTGCTAGTTTATTGCCACCGGGGCCCGTCGGTGTAACATCTCAGTTCAAGAGGCTTCACTGCTGTCCCTGGTTCAAATCCAGGGAGTCCTACAGGGCGGTGCACAATTGGCCCAGCGTCATCTGGGTTTGGCCAGGGTAGGCCGTCATTGTAAATAAGAATTTGTTCTTAACTGACTTGCCTATTTAAATTAAGGAAACATTTCAATAAAATTAAACATCTAACACTACTACCACCAATGTTGCTACAATTGTTTACACTAATCCTGTGACTATTTACGTATCACTACTTTTCAGACTACTGGATGTGCAGTGTCATCATTCACACAGACTGACTGTGTCCTTATCATTATGGAATGATCAGAACCAGGTCTGATACATGACATAATCACCCTGATGCTCAGGGTGCAACCACCACCTCACAACCCATTAAAATAGGATTCAATAAAACCATGGATTCCCTTTTAAATAGACTCATAACACTTGTGGTGAGACAACAGTTTTGCATCAGCATCAAAGAGAAACACGACAGTAGGCTAGCTTTTCTCTGTTCAGCACATTCTGCTCTTCTCGCACCCACCCACCAACCCATGCATGCACCTAGAGGGTTGGGGGATATATTTTGTTTATGTTGATTTCCTGTGAATAGCCCAATCGGATTGTCAAATATTGAACGGGTCCCATTGCTCCCTGAGGGTCACAAGCCAATTTCAGACATTTTGGGGGAAAATTACACCGTTCAGAAAATAGTTGTTTGTTTGGGGTGTTTTATATTTATATTTGATCTCCTCTCTTCTACCCTTTTGGCTGGTGCATAAATCTCAATACACTCAGGCATAGGAAAGGCAGCTAGCCTTTCTGGGAGGACTGAGAGGAGGTAATAATGCACAAAACATGGCCGCCGAAAACATCTCTGTCTAGACTTGAGGGCATTGCCCCGACAGCTAAACTACTGAATGACTGTAAACAAACCTCTGGGAGGAGAGCATTTTAGTATATTGGCTTGTGTATGGTCAATGAAATGACACTTGTACTTCGGGCAGCTAAGCGAAAATGGAGGAAAACTGAACTTCTGGAGGACCTATTATCCTGTCACTCCCTCTTACCTTTTCTTCCTCTGTATCCTCTACTAAAGCCACTTTATATCACTCTAAATGTCAAGCTTCTGCCTGTAACCCTAGGAAACTCTTTACCACCTTCTCCTCGCCAGTTAATCCTCTACCCCCTTCCTCCTCCCTCTCTGCGGACGACTTTGTCAACCACTATGAAAAGGAGGTTGACGACATCCGCTCCTCAGCCTATTGTGTACACTGGACCCACTCACACAGAACTACCCTAGACCTTGACCTCTTTCTCCCCCCTCTCTCCAGATGAAAACCTGCGACTAGCGAGGTTTGGCTGAACCGACAACCTGCTCTCTCAACCCTATCCCCTCCTACTATCTCCAGACTCCCAGAGAACAAAGAACCTTAGTGTGACCCTGGACAACACCCTGTCATTCTCTACAAACATCGAAGCAGTGACTCACTCCTGCAGGTTCATGATCTACAACATCTGTAGAGTACGACCCTACCTTACACAGGAAGTGGCGCAGGTCCTAATTCATGCACTTGTCATATCCCGTCTAGACTACTGCAACTCGCTGTTGGTTGGGCTTCCGGCTTGTGCCATCAAACCCCTGCAACTTATCCAGAATGCTGCAGACTGCCTGGTGTTCAAAACTTCCTAAATTCTCCCATGTCACCCTGCTCCTCCGCACATTCCACTGGCTTCCAGTCGAAGCTTGCATCCACTACAAGACCATGGTGCTTACCTACGGAGCAGCAAGAGGAACTACCCCTCCCTACCGTCAGGCTATGCTCAAACCCTACACCCCAACCTGAGTACTCTGTTCTGTCACCTCTGGTCTCTTGGCCCTCCCACCCCTATGGGAGGGCAGCTCCCACTCAGTCCAGTCCAAGCTCTTCTCTTTCCTGGCACCCCAATGGTGAAACCAGCTTCTCTCTGAAGCTAGGATAGCAGAGTATGCCCATCTTCTGAAAACCTCTGAAACCCTACCTCTTCAAAGGGTATCTTAAAGAATCCCACAGCACCCCTCATCACACCCCCTCCTCACTCCTATGAATGATGAGCTATAATCTTTGAGAAAACCACACTCTCATTGTGGCCAAATTCTAACTTCCCAACACATCTCTCATTGACATTGACCACTATGCATGTATGCACTGTATGTACTGCATGTCATTGACATTGACTAGGACAGTAATCAGTAATGCTCGTGAACTGGGCTAATCAGTCCAGGGTTAAATTCCAGGGTTAAATAAGTCCAGGGTTAAATATTGATCAACCAGAGACAGACAATCGTCATCGCTGACTGGAGACAATTACTTCTCCCAGTAATAGACTCAATAGGCTCTCATTATTTTTAATCATCAATTGTTACCTAGTCTATAAAGCTCTAATTGGAGTGAGGAGTGAGGAGTGAGGAGAGAGAGAGAGAGAGAGAGAGAGACAGAGAGAGAGAGAGAGAGAGAGAGAGAGAGAGAGAGAGAGAGAGAGAGAGAGAGAGAGAGAGATAGATAGAGAGAGAGAGAGACAGAGAGAGAGAGAGAGAGAGAGAGAGAGAGAGAGAGAGAGAGATGCATCATATCTTGTCTGTGTCCTAACTAAGACAGTCGTGAAGAGGACACGACAAAGCATATTCCCCCTCGGGAGACTGAAAAAATTCAATATGGAGTGCCAGAGTGCGCTCAGGGCTTTCATATATTCAGAGCGTTGTCAGATTGTCCATTCGTAAATTCAGAGAGTTTCGCTCTCGGAGCATTCAAAGCGCACACTGGACGCTCTGGCCGAGGAGTAGAGTTGATCCGAGCATTCTGACCTCAGTGTCAGTCAAGCACCCAAGCTAACAGTGCTAACATTGGCTAGCTACTTCCAGACACAAATGAGAGAACACCTCACTCTGACCATTTTTCTCGCTCTAGCATAGCTGGTTAGTCTGTTATGTTTTCATGTTTTCCAGAGCGTTAGTGATTAACTGTGCTGCTGGCAACAATTGAATTCTGCTTTTTTTTGCCAACGTTTACTGACACCGGCCATATTCAACGGGTGTTGAGCGTTCGTAAATCCTTCAGTTATTCTGCTCTCTGGCACACTCAGATGAGAGTGCTCTGAAATCGGAGTAGATAGCCAGAGCGAATTTACGAATGCACCCAACATATAGGCAATATCCAATTTATCATGGCATGTTACTTGGTTATAACATGACATGCTACTGATGTTTTTTTTTTTGGGGGGGGGGGGTTGACATGCTACTGATGTGTCAACCTGCATCATTGTAGCCTACATGTCAGCATCCAGTAATATGTCTTTGTACCTGTCTGTCCTCAATGAATCTCTCATCACTCAAAAGAAAGCCTATGTCGCTGCTATTGTAGGCATAAACTTTTCTCTTAGCGTAGTAGAGAAAGCAGAGGCCATAAGCTCAAGAGGTTTATCTGAAATCATGACAAAGCATTTATATTAGACCCAAAATGTCTGCCTCTTTTAAAGCCAGACTCTCCTCTTTCGGCGAGTAGCTCTCGAGAGCAGGCGACAGCGCTTGACAAACAAACGAAAAACATCTGAGAGGAACAATATCCTGTTGGAGAGGAGGGGGGGAGCAGAGACGGGGATTAGACAAACGACTTGAGTTTATTGAGGTGGAACACCCCCTGCGTTTCTCCGTTCTCTGCATTGTAATGCTCTCCAAATATACAAGAGAGCAGAGAAAGCAGGCCCTAAACCCAGGCAGTTGACAATGATAGAACACTGTATTAAAGTCTCTCTCTCTCTCGCTCTCTCTCTCTCTCTCTCTCTCTCTCTCTTTCTCTCTCTCTCTCTCTCTCTCTCTCTCTCTCTCTCTCTCTCTCTCTCTCTGTCTCTCTCTCTGTCTCTCTGTCTCTCTCTCTCTCTCTCTCTCTCTCTCTCTCTCTGTCTCTCTCTCTATCCCTGTCTCTCTCTCTATCCCTCTCCCTCTCTCTCTCTCTCTCTCTCGCCCTCTCTCTCTCTCTCTCTCTCTCTCTCTCTCTCTCTCTCTCTCTGTCTCTCTCTCTCTCTGTCTCTCTCTCTCTCTCTCTCTCTCTCTCCCTCTCTCTCTCTCTCTCTGTCTCTATCTCTCTCTGTCTCGCTCTCTCTCTCTCTGTCTCTCTCTCTCTCTCTCTCTCTCTGTCTCTCTCTCTCTCTCTGTCTCTCTCTCTCTCTGTCTCTCTCTCTCTCATTCCAAATATCATTGTAGGCCACTTGCAGACCCTCGTTCTTACATTTTCTTCACGTTAAGATCTTATTAGCCTTTACCTTTAGTCTTGGTCTTGATTCATTGATTGTATTATTTTTCATTCACGAACAAAGGGTAATGTCTATGCATCCCTCACTTCTCTTTCAGGGAACACTCTCTCCTCTGTATCATTACACCACCCTCGTCACATGACTCAGGTATATTAACCCTCCTCTCTCGCTTCAATCCCAATTCTCCCAGGACCTAACGATGTCTTCTAATCCACTGCAGTTCGTTAGGCTGATTAACTAAGACCCTGAAGGAGTGCCGTTCGACTAAAGCACCACAGTATAGTCATGAAACCCTCTATCTCTTTTATTCTCCCCTTCTTTATCACTCCATCCATCAAGTAAATCAAGGCTTTACTTCATTCTCAATACCTGGCAATCCTCTCTGGATCCTTCCATTCTCTCTTCCCCAGAAAATGCCTTTTTTTTACTTTCTCATTTCTGTCTCTCCCTTTCTCCCTTCTTGCCTCTTCTCCCTTTTCCCTCCCTCTCTCTTGCTCCCTATTCTTCTTATTTTACTTCCTCCCACCCTCTTTCCCTCCCTCCTTCTCCCTCTCCCTCTCTCCCCCTGTCTCTGGTGCCAGGTTGGCTCACCTGGTTTCTCACTGAGAGATTGTCTTAATATGAATTACTATCACGATTATCGGCTTACAGGCTGTGCTCCATTTCCTGAAAACATTCAACACAAAACCTCATCTTCAAGCACTATTTACATAACCTCTGACTCCTCTTGCAAAATGAAACATTCGCCTCAAAACAGTTTTTACCTGTGTTCAAAATCAAACACTGCTCTCAAATCATAAACAAAGTGATCAAAATAATATACACTCTCAAGCAGTCAGTAAATCCCCCGAAAAATAGAAAACACATTGTTCAAAACATACAATTCTCAGGGAGAAGTACATTTTTTATCTTAAAAAATATTCATATTTTTCCGCCATTGTCTTTTGATGAACGAAAACACGTTCTATCATAGTAGCTCAAAATTGATCAGAAATTACTACTCTGCTTTGCTCTTTGCTCTTTCCTTGTACCTCTATTTTTACAGTACTGTACCCTGCATCTCACAAACTTGTCCTTTGTCTCTGTGATACTGTAATTCTTATTCATTGTTGATATGAACCTGCAACCAGTCAAAATCTATTGAGCAGTCAGTACTGTTACAGTTTTTTCCAACTGCTAACACACTTTTTCAAAACTGTCTCCTTTTTTTTCAAATCTCTACACACAATTCCCAAAACTGCACACACAAAATGCAAAATGCCTCACATCTCCTTCAAAATGTAACACTGCATTCAAAATTACATAAAAACATGTCAGAATGAAGCATTTGCATCAAATGGCAAACACTGCTTTCATAATAGTACATTTTTGGATATACCATGTAAACACTGTTGTTCTAAATCTAAAGCTCTTTGGTCTTTCATAGGCTTATATCTACATTTCAATACAATGTTCTACAGTGAAAGTAATCTGCTGAGAGGGGTAACAAGTACACTGTAAACACCAATGCAATGTAGAAACAGAAAATATTTATTAGGCCAAACATTACTGTTGTATACAGTAGCATACAACAAAACCATAAACATATGTAAACCAAAAGTATATTCTTTAGAATACAGTAAAGAACACAATTGTGTGTGTGTGTGACCTGGTGAATAAGTGTAGCATTTTGATTGGTTGTGTTAGGAAAAGGAAAGCAAGTCACTTCCTGTTAGATTTTTGTGTTTTAGGTAGAGAATTGTGTGTAGTGTTTTGAAAAAAGTGTTTTATGCAATTGACAACTGAGTCAAAGGCTGAGAAGTAGCTTATGGTTTTTGATATTTGGTGTGTAGTTTTGCACTTTGAGTGAGAGGTTTCAAAAATCGTGTGACATGAAAAGATGTTGTGTGTAAGCAGTTGGAAAAAACTGTAATAAATGGAAAGCACAATGTTCAGGGCAATACAATTCGTCCATTGTACAGTATACAGCCTACAATGCTCTGTACTACAGTATCCATTCTCAGACTTTCTCCTTCCCACCTTCAACAACCTGTTTGCTCTCTGAACTGGCTTATATTGGTTGTGTCGCATCATTTGAAACAGGTTAAATCCATTTTGAGTGGTTGTGTTCAATCAATGACATATGTTCTCTATTTGTATTTGATTGTTGCCCCTTGTGTTTACCAGTATGGATGACATGTGCATTAGAGTGCAGAATGTGTTTTGAGAATGAGAATGTGTTTAGAGTTTTGCTGAAAAGTCTAAGTGAGATCTGCAAATTGTGTTTTATCATGTGAAATGGTTTAAGGTATTGACAACATACTGCATAATTAGCTAAATGAGTCCAGGCAACTGAGAACTTTGTTCAGCCAATGGGTTTTAGTGTTTTAGCAATTGAGAAAAACTGTAATGCAACACCAGAGGGTAGATAGATAAAGCGAGAGAGATACTGAGGAAGAGGGTGAAAGAGTCTGTGAGAGAGAGAGAGAGAGAGAGAGAGAGAGAGAGAGAGAGAGAGAGAGAATATTTACTGTATAGAGAGTGTGAACAGAGGTTGGGAATAGAGGATAACACAGAAAGAGAGGTGGGGTAAGGAAGAGAGGAAGAGAGGAGAACAATGGAAATCAAGTGGTTTTAAGACAGAGAGCTTGATCTCATTGTTGCCGGTTCAGTCAGGCTGCCGTGCCCGCCTATCTCTCCTGCCTCCCACCTCTCTCCCCCACCTCCCACCTCTCTCCTCCACCTCCCGCCTCTCTGCCCCGCCTTCCGCCCTTCTCCCCCGTCTCCTACCTCTCTCCCCCGCCTCCCGCTCCTCTCCCCCGCCTCCCATCTCCAGACATCCCCTGGGTGCCTCACATCTCCCTCTATTCCCACTCTTCACTCAGTGAGAACTCATCTGCACCGATTTCAATGTCAAATTCTTCTCAAGGTGTTCAACAAAGAGCTAGGAGAAGAAATCTATGATACATTTGAATGGTTAAAATAGGTCTTACGGGATAGTGTGTGTGTGTGTGTGTGTGTGTTGGGAGAAGTCCATGCTACAGTATGATACAATAGAGGGGGAATGAAGCCCCTAATGGCTCTCATATTAATCCACCAGCGCATGTTTGTCGACTCTCAGCCTTTACAGATCCCCTTCATTTTCCTCCAGTATTATCATTACGTATCTCCTCTTCTCACTGTGGAAACCGACAGATCTACAGCACCGACCAGAGATCAGGCCTGCTGCCACGACCTTCACGAGGTTCATTTGTTTTACGATTCTACCCACACTCACCCATCAATCACCCACGCGCACGTTAGGGCGCACGCTAAAGACTAAAACGAAGAGACGGGAGTACAGAGGAGAGAGCCCACATGTTCTGAATTACACGCTACCCCTCTCCTCCTTTCCTCCCTACCCCCCCCCCCCCCCCCCCCCTCCGTCGCCACGTCCGCCCGCCCCTCGTTTATCTTAATGCAAGAGAGTGATGAGATCTCTTCTCTTTCATTTGGAATTTGCCTCATCAGAGATAAATCGACGCCGTCAGCCTATCATAATAATGCAGATCAATGACACTCTATCAGGTCTCTGTCGGGGAGAGGGGGAGCGAATGAGTAGAGAGAGCGTGAGAGAGAGAGAGATCTTTCATCCGGTGCTGAGTGGAAGTGCCTGTGTGATGTTGACTAACTGTCTGTCAATCTCCGAAGGTGTCTGGAAGTAGTCTAACACAATCAGAGGCCAGACACAGAGAATTGTCTCATTATAAGACGGAGGGGGAGCGAGAAAGAGAGTGGGGGGAGAGATGGAGGGGAGGGAGAGAGAAAAAGAGAAAGAGAGAGAGTGGGGGCGGAGGGGGGAGAGAGAGAGAGAGAGAATATAGAGCATAGGTAACATAAATCGGAGAAAGTAGAGGAAAAAGAGCAATATAAAAAAGAAAGAAAAGAAAAGCGTCAGAAGAATTACAGAAATAGAGAAACAGAGAAAGAGAATGAGAGAGAGGGAATGGTAACGACAGACAGAGAAAGATGAAGAGGAGGAAGATGATGAAAGATTCCATTGAGATTCACTAGTTGGCTCTGTCTTAATCAACGTAGATTGTCTGGATTTTCCTCCTGTGTTCAGACTGTGTTCAGTTTGAATTCGAGGCTGTCACAGATGCACAGCAGTGAGCAGGGCAAGCAGGCAGGCAGAGAACACACACCTCTATCCTGGCTGTGGTGTGGCCACTGACAGAGTCATCCAGGGACGGTGGAAGGGGGACAGTGGAGAGGAAATGGGTCTGGCGCAGTTTGATGATAATGATTGATACATTTTAGGATCCTCTCCACGCAAAGCAGAAAAGCCATTACACAGCTCTGATTGAAAACCACAGACGGGTGACCAGACCAGTACGCAAGATGCACCAGGGGAGGGGACAGAGGAGGAAGGGAGTGGGGATGAGGGGTTGGGGGGGAGAAAGAGCGGGGGCAGCTATAGCAGGAGAGAGGGGAGAGGAAGATGGCTGAGCAAGGTGGAAGTAACAGAGGAAATTAAGGGGGGAGGAAGGCAGGAAGGAGAGGAGCGTTGGAAGTAAAGAGATGAGAATGAAGTGTGTGAAGAGGAAGGAGCAATGAGGAGAGGGGTGCACCGAGAAGCACAGGTGGGAATGAAGGGGGCAAAGGAAGGGAGGAACCATCAAGATTAGTGTATTGTAATGAGAAAAGGAGGCGCTATATATGAACCACAATATAATCTCAGCAAAAAAAAGAAATATTGCTTTTTCAGGACCCTGTCTCTTTAAGATAATTCGTAAAAATTCAAATGATTTCACAGAAGAGTTTAAACACTGTTTCCCATGCTTGTTCAATGAACCATAAACAATTAATGAACATGCACCTGTGATACGGTCGTTAAGACTAACAGCTTACAGACGGTAGGCAATTAAGGTCACAGTTATGAAATCTTAGGACACTAAAGAAGCCTTTCTACTGACTCTGAAAAACACCAAAGGAAAGATGCCCTGCTCATCTGCTTGAACGTGCCTTAGACATGCTGCAAGGAGGCATGAGGATTGCAGATGTGGCCAGAGCAATAAATTGCAATGTCCGTACTGTGAGACGCCTAAGACAGCGCTACAGGGAGACAGGACGGACAGCTGATCGTCCTCGCAGTGGCAGACAACGTGTGAACACCTGCACCGGATAGGTACATCCGAACATCGGAACCTGCGGGACAGGTACAGGATGGCAACAACAACTGCCCGAGTAACACCAGGAACGCACAATCCCTCCATCAATGCTCAGACTGTCTGCAATAACCTGAGAGAGGCTGGACTGAGGGCTTGTAGGCCTGTTTTAAGGCAGATCCTCACCAGACATCACCGGCAACACCGTCGCCTATGGGCACAAACCCACCGTCGCTGGACCAGACAGGACTGGCAAAAAGTGCTCTTCACTGACGAGTCGCGGTTTTGTGCCCATTTGTCGGAGTAGCGTTTTTCGTCGAAGGAATGAGCGTTACATTGAGGCCTGTACTCTGTGAGCGGGATCGATTTGGAGGTGGAGGGTCCGTCATGGTCTGGGGCAGTGTGTCACAGCATCATCGGACTGAGCTTGTTATTGCAGTCAATCTCAACGCTGTGTGTTACAGGGAAGACACCCTCCTCCCTCATGTGGTACCCTTCCTGCAGGCTCATCCTGACATCATGACAATGCCACCAGCCATACTGCTCGTTCTGTGCGTGATTTCCTGCAAGACAGGAATGTCAGTGTCCTGCCATCGCCAGCGAAGAGCCCGGATCTCAATCCCATTGAGCACGTCTGGGACCTGTTGGATCGGAGGGTGAGGGCTAGCGCCATTCCCCCCAGAAATGTCTGGGAACTTGGTGGTGGAGTGGGGTAACTATCTGCATTTTTGTAATTTACTAATCATTAGTAAAGGGTTTTTGCAGTCCTTAATCTAGTGAGTGCTATTCATACTTCATAAATGCTTTATACATGTTTTGCGTGAGTAGTCAGGCTTTCATAAGATATTATGAGCAAATGGTCATCTACTAGGCATTTATTCAGTAATATTTATTCTTTATCTATTAAATAAGTTTATTCATTCACATCTAGGATGTTGCTGGGCCCAGCACAAGAAGTGTGGCTCCTGGTCTTCTGGTGCCAGTGCTGAGGTAAAGGATGCTAGGCTTAGCAGAGACAGCTCAGAGGTGAGTGCAGTGGAGGTAGGAAGGAAACAGAGAGAGACAGATGGACTCTGAATTTTTGTCCCAGTCCGCCCCTGTACAGATACACTCTCACAGGCTTTCTCCCTTCAAACACACTTGAGGGATGGGTTGAGACTGAGAGCGATGACACACACACACACACACACACACACACACACACACACACACACACACACACAAACAAACACACACACACACACAGATAACCGGATAAATGGGTTCACACATGGGACAGTGTGTGTTCGGCAAGCTCTTTTTCTTGGAGTAATTTGCCGGAGTGAGGCATTATCATCTGCTCTACATGAGAACAAACGGATAGAGGCAGCGGAAATGGAAAAATAATAAGAAAAAGAGAGCGAGAAGGGAAAGTCCGCGGCGGGCCTAGTCTGACAGAGTAGCAGAGTAATTATCTTTACTTTTATGGAGGAAAAATAAACACACACACTGTGTGTGTGAGTGTGAGTGTGTGTGAGTGTGTGTGTGTGAGTGAGTGTGTGTGAGTGTGTGTGTGTCTGGATGTATTAGTATTCCACTGTGGACCTGTGTTTCATTAGAACCAATGAAAAACAGTGAGGGTTGAATCAATAGTCCTCAACCCTGCTCAGGCAAAGGAAGGCCTGGAACACCAGCTCCCCAAGAAATAATTATTCCAAATGTCAAACTCTTCCAAAATGAGGAGTTATATCACTGCGCCGCGGCGGAATTTACAGTTATTGTATTTTTGGGAGAAACTGAAATGTTTTTTTGTTCAAACCCCTGGTTGGTGAGAGAGATAAACCTTGACTGTTTAAATGTGAGATTTAAACAAACCATTATGTTTTAGTGGGTTTAAACCACTGTTGATTTAGCCACGTGTGGTTTCCATGGGTGAATGGACAGCAAAAATAATCATCCACTCTGTTCAGAATGTGTCTTCATGGCCCCTCTTTAGTGTGCAGACGTTGGCGCGTGCACTAGTCCACAGGTATGTGCGTGGACTGCTTTAACTCCAAACACTTTTACTCCAAACACTCTTCCATGCGTGCTCCGGCTTGTATACACACACCTGTGGTGTACTGTGTCCATTGTGATGTTATGGGTGCCATATGATCTCCATCCAAGTTGTAATACAGTGCTGTTACCCTGAGAGGAGAGTGTGAGCTCGTAAATGAACATCAAGGAGAGTCTGGCCCGGGGCCACCACAGGAACACGCACACATGAATAAACCCTGACTACAGCGAGGGGATTAAACACACTTTACACCTCACTAAATTACACTCCCTGGTTCCACCATGTACAACATTAGACAACAGTGGTTGTCTGTACAGTGTAGCTCTATGTTCCTATTCGCTCAGTTCATATTTACTAAATTGCAGTCCTAGTTTCCACCAGCTCAGCCCTCGGACAGTGGTGATGACACTCCATACTGTTCAGAGTTTATATTCCGTATGGCTCTGTTCTATACTGTGTGAGTCATGTCCTTGGTTTAATGTATAGGACTTTGGTAGGTGTTGTTGTGTTCTCTGACCGATGGTGAGTGTCCAGTGTTCCACAAGTCTACAGTATACTGTGTGTTCTCTGTTGCACTACAATGCTTCATGGTTCATGTCAGTGTTCCATAGTCTGTATTCTCTGTCTCTGTAAGGGCTCTGTTTGATTGGATATGGGGAGGGAATCAAGTTCACAGGATGTATGGACGGAACTGAGTAGAAGAGAAGGAAGGAGGAGTCCTGTGTCGCCATAGGGACAACTGTCATTCCGTGACTTCCATTACTCAGCCTCATGTCCTCTTCTGATCTCTCTCACTCCTATGTTATTAATGCATGGAATGGGATCTGCTTGTGGTGATGGCAGCAGAATTCATTGAGGCTTTCAAAACAAGGTTAGATTACATGGAGTTCATTCAAACATACTTCTGCTCCTGTGAGCCAGAATAACAATATGTGTCTACAGTATGTGTCTTGAACAAACCATTTTTCTGGTCTTAACTAAAAAGCATCAAGAAGTTTTGGGGAGATGGAGTATTGTACACATTGACTCTCACTTCAGGCACAGTTTGGGTACAGTGCTATTCACGGTGACTTATCTCTGTCCCAGTCTCTTACCTGGGGAGCAGAATGCGGGTGACTGATTTCACTCAGCTCCAAGGTGTGTTTTCTAATTATCTTTCTCTTCTCTCCTTCCTTTATTCTCCCCGGTCCCCTCTTCACTCACTCACAAACCAGGACACAATAACAGAGTGAAGTGGGGGCCGCCAAGGCAAGAGGAGATGGGGGAGGAAGGGGGGACAAAATATTAATTAAAGTTCTCGTGGCGCTCAGAACACAC